>NW_026855282.1:0-178556 GCF_026571515.1 Ruditapes philippinarum
TAGAAAAGTTATCTTGCAGAAACATTCATAAACACGGATTAATTTGATATGCAACGTAAATAGTGACTTATAAGAGGGATTATTCAAATTACATGGAAAGATAAACAAGTCGTGAAAACACATGACACAACAGATTCTGGCATGGAAAACATATAGGGATTTAAACTTCTTACAGACTAGAATAAAATCTTGCATGATACGTGACATTGATCTGATGTCTTGTGAAAATTTACTAAGACACCAGTCAATTAATGTGCTATTGCCAGTAAAAGCTTCAAAAACGAAAGTAGGATCAATGAATGACAGAAAGCAAAAATGAACAAATGAAGTAAACAGGTAAACTTTTCTAGATCATTACAATATCATCTCTGGCTACAGACTAAAGGTATTTATTAAAGCGGCTTGCCACAATTACAACTTGACACATATGAGCCGCGCAATGACAAAACAAACATAGTGGGTTTCCGACCAGCATTGATCCAGACCAGCCTGCGCATCCGCGCAGTCTGATCAGGATCCATGCTATTCGCTATCAGTTTCTCTACTTGTAATTGGGTTTGTAAGCAAACAGCATAGATCCTGATCAGACTGCGCGGATGCGCAGGCTAGTCTGGATCCATGCTATGTTGGTTTTTTCATGGCGCGGCTCATATAATTTATTTTCCTACATAATATGCTACCTTAAGTTATACTCTAGCATACATGTCCGTCGAACTATGTGCTTTCAGTACTTTGATATGTATCCTACGTTGGAGTTATAGTCCTACGTAGGAGTTTAAAAGTCCTACGTAGGAGTTACAAAGTCCTACGTAGGAGTTATAAAGTCCTACGTAGGAGTTATAAAGTCCTAATTAGGCTTTTTTTATCTCCTACGTAGGAGTTTTAAAGTCCTACGTAGGAGTTTAAAAGTCCTACGTAGGAGTTATAAACTCCTAATTAGGCTTTTTATCTCCTACTTAGGAGTTATAAAGTCCTACGTAGGAGTAACAAACTCTTAATTAGGCTTTTTTATCTTCTACGTAGGAGTTATAAAGTCCTACGTAGGAGTAAGAAAGTCCTACGTAGGACTTATAAAGTCCTACTTAGGAGTTATAAAGTCCTAAGTAGTAGTTTAAAAGTCCTACGTTGGAGTTATAAACTCCTAATTAGGCTTTTTTATCTCCTACATAGGAGTTTATATTTTATAGAACATTATGAATTGGCACCAGGACGATTGATCCAAATTATACGGTGTTCCGTTTGGAAAATCGTGATTTTTTTATTTAGTCTGTACCCGCGATGCACGATGGTACGATGGTGAAAACGCGATAGCACGATGGTATGATGGTGTAAACACGATGGTTCGATGATGACAACGCGATGGTACGATGGTGAAATCGCAATGGCGCGATAGCACGATCGTGAAAACGCAATGTATCATCGCCTTTTAACTATCGTGCCATCATGATTTCACCATCGTACCATTGCGATTTCACCATCGTACTATCGCACCATCTGTTTTCACCATCGCACCATCGCTTTTTTAACATCGTGCCATCGCGCTTTCACCGTCGTAACATCGCGGCATCGTGTTTTCACCATCGTAACATCGCGTTTTCACCACCGTACCATCGCGTTTTCACCATCGTACCTTCGGGCTTTCACCATTGTACCATCGCGTTTTCACCATCGTACCATTGCGTTTTCACCATCGTACCTTCGCGCTTTCACCATTGTACCATCGAGTTTTCACCATCGTACCATCGCGTTTTCATCAACGTACCATTGTGTTTTCACCATCGTAACATCGCGTTTTCACCATCGTACCGTCGCGTTTTGACCATCGTACCATCGCGTTTTCACCATCGTACCATTGCGTCTTCACCATCGCACCTTCGCGCTTTCACCATTGTACCATCGAGTTTTCACCATCGTACCATCGCGTTTTCACCATCGTACCATCGCGTTTTCACCATCATATCTTCTGGTTTTACCATCGTAACATCGCGTTTTCAGCATCGTACCTTCGCGCTTTTCACCATTGTACCATCGTGTTTTCACCATCGTACCATCGCGTTTTCACCATCATATCTTCTGGTTTTACCATCGTACCTTCGCGCTTTCACCATCGTACCCTCGCGTTTTCACCATCATACCATCTGGTTTTACCATCGTAACATCGCGTTTTCACCATCGTACCATCTGGTTTCACCATCGTTACATCTGGTTTCACCATCGTAACATCGCGTTTTCACCATCATACCATCGCGTTTTGAATCATCGTACCATCGTCTTCCAATGGTCTTGCGCAAAAGTACATTTTCATCAATAATGTATGCCTTCTCATTATTTTAACCCGTTTCTTATTAGTTTTGCGTATCTCTGTGATGTTAGTATTTAAAAAATGAAAAATAAGGTAATTGCTCAATAATTTAAAACATCAAAGTTGTTATCCTTGTACACTGTATATAAAAATTTTCTAGTTTATATCTTATATACAGCAAAAGAAAAGTACAAACATAAATTAAGCATACATGTATGTATATGAGCATAATTATATTAAATATTGTTTGATCTATATACAGTATAATGACATAAATGAAAATGTTAAGATAAGGTGTTATTATTCACAACTCAAATTAATAAGTAAATATTCTAAACTTGTTTTTACTATCTACCGTATCAGAACATCTTTCTGTATTTGTACTGGTCATACTGACCAAAAGGCGATGGTACGATAGCGCGATGGCACGATTGTGATAATCGCGATGGTACGATGGTGAAAACACGATGTCGCGATGGAACAATGGTGAAAACGCGATAGTACGATGGAGAAATCGCGATGTAACATCGCGTTTACACCATCGTGCTATCCCGCCATCGCGATTTCACCATCGTACCGTTGCGTTTTTATCATCGTACCAACGTGTTTTCACAATCGTGCCATCGCGTTTTCACCATCGTACCATCGTACATCACAGGTACATACTAAATAAAAAATCACGATTGTCCAAACGGAACACCGTAAAAATATATTTTTACATGTTATTTTCGATTTAACACTGATTTTGCAGTATTTTATTAACATATTTTGTTTGTTTTGGGTTTTACGTCACATCGGCACAGTATAGGTCATATCATGACGTTCCAGCTTTACTGGTGGGGAAGACCTCAGGTGCCCTTCCGTGCATTATTTCAGGCACGCACGGGCACCTGAATAGAACCACCGACGTTCCGTAAGCTAGCTGGATAGCTTCCTCATATGAAAAAATCCAAAGTCCCTGTCGGGATTCGAACCCACAGCGGTGAGGGGCAAGTGGTTTGAAGTCAACGACCTTAACCACTCGGCCACGGACGCCCCTTATTACCATATTTCAATTGCGTTACTAACGCAGTAAGGGCTGTTTTTGAATATCTTGACCACTTTTAGTTTCTTTTCGTGGATTGTATATGTAAATTACTTTATTTTTTCAAATCACATTTGTTTTACTTTAAAATGCATTTCCAATTTTTTATGATAATTGGCATGAATCTGGAGGTGTGCTGTACTGTGGCACAAAGGTGACATGTGTGTTTTTATTTATCTCGTGGCCACGAAATACTATGTCGTGGCCACGAGTTACTAAGTCGTGGCCACGAGATACTATGTCGTGGCCACGAGTTACTATGTCGTGAACACGAGAAAGCTAAGTCGTGGCCACGAGATACTATGTCGTAGCCACGAGTCACTAAGTCGTGGGGACGAGATACTATGTCGTGGCCACGAATTAGCTATCTCGTGGCCACGAGATAAATAACCAATCAAATTACACCATTTATATGAATTTCCCTAATTAACTAGACATGTGATATGGTACAAGGATGCCCCTACTTCACCAGCCTGTAAAAATGTCATTTATACAACTTATTGACTTGTCAATTATTTTACATTTTACGTCACTGTGACCCTGATTTTTGACCCAATGACTTCGAAATTATTAGATGTCATCTTCAATGATCTTTTTGGGTTAAATTCCTTCTAAATTATTCATCAGACAAGGATTTTACCTTATATGCTATCTACTGTCCATGGGCAATGTCCCTTCAAAATAAAATAAACCAGGACTTATTCCTTCTCATGTTGTCGTATAAACAAGGTTAACAGGCCGTATTACGTACAAACTGACCAATTCGATCACAAAATTGTCCCAACAAAGGGCTTTAGTCAAAATTAATGTCTGATGAGCCTTGGAAGGTGACTTTCTAATATGATCCTAAAGACAAGTTCAAAGTGAATATCTTCAGTATTTTCAAAGATTAATGTTTCATGTAAAAGTAAGTTGTTAAGTTTAAAAAATTCATAATATATTTGGTGTATTCTGATTGGTTAATCATCTTGTGGCCACGACTTAGTTATTTCGTGGCCACGACTTAGTAACTCGTGGCCACGACATAGTATCTTGTGGCCACTACTTCGCTATCTCGTGGCCACGACTTAGTTACTCATGGCCACGACATAGTATCTCGTGGCCACGACGTAGTAACTCGTGGCCACGACATAGTATTTCGTGGCCACGAGATAAATAAAAACAGAAACATGGAACCTTTGTGCCACCTTAGTTCTCTTTATTCATGTTGCCAAAAGTGAAATTCATTTATTGCATTATAGTTCTGACTGCTGAATGTAAAACAAATAATTTTTCTAATCAACGACTGAAGGCACCCTATCCATGGCTCACAAAATGTAGTGGCTTTTGTCGTTATATATGGGAAACATTCCTTAAAGTTAATTTAACGACTTTAGTTTTTGCATATTATTATGTTCATTATCAATATTATGACGTTTTACCAACGTTGTTACATTTTTACATTATTTCTTAGCCACTTTTGCATTTCTTGAATATCCTGTGCTAGAATACGCTTTAACAAAATCAGAGGATATTCAAAGTCAACTGTAATGCAGTTGATTTATGCGACATAATTATATAACAGTTTTATTTAATTTGAAATATTTTTGTACTCATTATTAATGTACAGTAAGGGTTGCCGCTGTTTATTTATGCTCTTGTGAAAATTGACTTCGCCTTTTAATCTTCATCTATTTCTGTGATAACGCCATATATGGAAATTGCAAAATCGTCGCGTTAGAACCTAAGCGTGTCAACTGGTGTAGCTACACTCTCAACGTCATAATGTACGGCAAGAAACGTGTTGTGTACGTTCTATCGTTTACGTTTCAACATGTCGCAAATTTGAAGTTATACATTTCTAAATACAGTTTGCAATATATCTAAGTTGCATGTAAACAGCTTCCATGTTATAAAATCGCGGTTATCCCAGTACAGTATACATGTAACTTTCGGATCGACAATTAGATTTTTGTAGAACCGAAATATGCATTGTCAAGTTTCAAAGGCTGGATTTTTGGCAACGAATAGCCTCCATACTCAACATCCGGAAATTGGAAGTGTTTTTATGGGTGTTCGTGTATGCGCGCACGTGCGTGCGTGTATGTGTATGTTGCCTATCTTTGCTCCTTATGAAATAAAATTATCTTGCATAACTGGCACCAATTATGTGAGGTAAAAAACGAAACTCTTTCCGCGAGAATGCACCGTTCTAATTCAGCACTGTGTACCTACGTACCCTTTTTCCTTAAATCATGGACCATTCCGTAGTTGGCACTGTCAAAAAATAATCAATTTCTATTTATAGATTTTTAATGTTTGTTTCAGTAGTCCGCTTATATTTACCAGTGATGGCACATTTTTAAATATTTTCGATTTTTTGTCGATTAAAATTAGAGCTCAGTGTTACACTAGTGCTTAAATGGTAAGATTTTAATTTATTGAAGTTTGACTCGTTCTTCTTTAATTATTTTTAAAAATGTCTCAAATGTAGAATCTATGTATTTTTCCTGCCGGAAGTGATAGCAGACGACAGTTTTTTTTCTCAGCTTAAGCTTTATCTTATTTCAAATTATTCAATATACTTCTGTTGCTTTTATTTAGCTGGTGTTTGAAATTATACACGATAACTTTATACCTTTTTATTATAAAAGTTTCGATTGGATCTTTGATAGTTAGTACAGATACTGTATATCTTATTTTCATCTGTATCTGAAAGGCGTGTTCTGAAAAGGAACTAAAAGTCTAGTCTATGCTTGAGTACAAGAAGGTGGCTTGAGTACGAGAAAGGGGAGGGGGCAGGTGGGGTGGCATCTTTGTAAAAAATGCTAGGAAACTTATTTTTGTTACAAAGCTTGCCCTTTCAAACTCACAATAAGCTAAAGACACAAATCGGGATACAATTTACCACGGAGTTGTATATAGGGTATAAACCACTATATTTTTCAGGCAACAGAACCAGTGCTCGACCCCTATCAAAACTTTTATTTTTTAAAAACAGATATGACTTTTTATGTTTAACAATTCTATTTCAAAAATATTTTGAAACATTTATGTTTTAGTGTCTATAGATTGTAAATATGAGAGTAAATATGATACGAAGGGAATGCTATACATTGACAAATAAAGTGTTTATAAGAGTTTTGGAATTTACATAGGAACTTGGTAATGGTCTCGGTGCTTTTTTGTCAGTACTAATATAACCAATATAATAGTAAAATGATACCAAGAATATCACCAGGCCTGCGTTTCATGGAAAGTCCTAAGTTAATCCTAAATCTTAGGACTTCTGACCAACTTTAGGAGAAAAAGTTTTTGTACTTAAGACCGTTTCAAGTAACTATCCTATCTTTTGTCTTAAACTTAAGACTTACGACCAATTCGCTCTCCTGAAAAAGTTACAAAATACAATGGCACGCGCATAATCCCAGATTGGATTTACTATGTAATTGATTATAGCAAGTATAAAAAGTAATGTATTGCCCTCTTATCATGTTGAGTGTAAATATATACCATATTTCACGAAAATCGATAAACTAACCGTTTTATTTAATTTCATAGTAAAAAAATGTTTACGAACCCCCTTGCTTGCTACGCAACTGCAATTGTACATCGCGCAGTAATATTATTATTTATAGATGCGTCTTGTTTTGCACGCGATATTCGGCGCTACATTGTGACGTCATGTAAACAACTCTTTAAATGTCTGTACAGCGTTAATGACTGAATTAAAGATATTGGTGTTCGGATTTATTTTCTTAGTTAGACCATTATCTATCATTCTAGATAGTTTTCAAAACAAAATATCTCCGGGGATCGAACCCACGCCAGAGAGGCAACTAGATTAGAAGTCATCTACTCTAACCCCTCGACCACGGAGGCGGCCACAAAAGTAACGTCTTTGCAACCGTATGCAGCTACTAATTTTTTTCAGTTCGGTTAAATAAAAAATTTATTGGCCAGTTAATTTACCGCATTGGAAATCTTGACAGGTATCCGCCATTTATTGCACAATTCTGCGTTACTTATTGCACAAATCGTGCGTTAATTTCACATTCCGGCGTTACTGGATATACACGGTGATATAAGTCGTCATCAAAACAGCAATAGCACAGTCCATTTAGTGATTGTATTATATAAAAGAGGTCTATGGTGCGAGGCTTACTGTTATATATCTTCTCTTTCTTTATTTTTGCAGTATATTTAAATAGATAATGGCCGACTGTTTGCACAAATGTAAACACGATGTGAAGCAAGTCAGATACACTGTTTTGTCTCGTTTTGATTAAATTTTATTGTATTATACGTATATTGTTTTTAATCCTACTTAAATTATTATTTAACGATGTTATTGTCAATATTACAACACGCAGAACATGTATATATAAAACAAACCTTTAGTTTTCCCTATTACGCTAAAACGCTCAGTATAACTATTTAACAGAAACAAATAAATTTAAACACATGTTATAGGGTACACGTCACGAGCGTTCTGAGAAGTATATATTGTATGCTTTGACCTATAACAAGTATGGAATTGACCGGTTTGAATAACAGCCGTTAAATTCCGAATGCGAAAAATAATAATATGGAGAAATCAGGATTAATTACTTTCTGTTTCGATTTATAATTTTCCCTTCTAATTTCTACGTCATGACAACGATTTGTTTACTTATATTTCAATGTAACATTTATATAAATATCACGGTTCAAACATGTTAAACATATATCAAATATCGTTCTTTGGTGTTTGTTCATGCAATGAACTATAAAAGAAATATTTTCTTCATAGCTTGTCTCTAACCCCCCCCCCGCAATTATTACTGTCCAGACTCTTCCTAAGAATGAAAAAATCGCTAACAAGGCCACATCGCTTTGAAATAGTGACCTATGAAGAAAATATCAGTGTTTTATGAAAAAAATAAAATGACCAAAAATGTGATCGACACATGCAATCTTTTTTTCCGTGCATATAAAATATTGTAAATCAGTTTTTGTGTTTTAATTTTCCACAAGTTTTTTATTAACTAGTTAGTATGTCAAGTATATATAAGGTTTGACTTTTAGATTATCAACATTCCGACAAAATAGATCACACTGTTGAGATCTTAACGTGTAAGTCCCAAAACTATAACTTCCCGAACCGTGAAAATGTGTCCATTCCTAAACTATGGTGCCGAAGATATAGAGTTGAACATTATGTGCATAATACGGATACTTATTGCCATTTTGAAGTTATACATTTACATTATCAAATATATTTCGTATGTTTTGATTACATTAATGAAGAAGGAAAATGTTTATTTTCAAGCATACAATGTATTAAATATAACGATGGAAAAAAAACGTTTTTATATAGAGGATATTGGATGAGTGTTAGTTCAATACTGAATTTATTGCACGAGTTGAATAAAATTATATTATGCGAGCCTTTGGCGAGCATAATATTATTTTATTCAACGAATGCAATAAATTCAGTAATGAACTTACACGAATTTAATATTCTATTTATCACATACCCAAAATAAAAACCGTTTAAAGTGAAACTTGACTCATCTTTCATTGACGCACACACAAAGTTTAACTGCTAACAATCCCCGGCCCCTTTAAAACTATGAAAAACCCATTTAAACGGGTTAAATTTTAATTCACAAACAAAAAAATGCACGCCGTGCAATACCATATTTACGTAGTCGCAAAATCGGCACGGGTGTGTGATAAATGAATTTATGCAATTGTAAAAACAGATTTTACCTACTGTTATGCATTGTTAAAGTTAAACATATCATCTGAATACAGTGCTACATATATATCTACTTCTTATTCGCCGTATGCATTATCTGATCCAAACCATGCAAAATTAAAGTTATTAAACAGCTCAGCATTTTATATATTATATAGAAAAATTGTCACTGATTTACTTTTTTCTGCTGTCTCTTCAGAATTTCAAGGCGACTTGATTAAATTCTACAGAAAAAGTTGTAGTTCAATACCTCTCTCACCGCTTCTTGAAGAAATAGAGACACCTCTAGCTGGGTTCTACGTGATGCCAGATTTAGTCGCTGTAGAACAGAAGTCCCTAACTTGTCATGAAGAGGAAAGAACACCGATAAAGTCTTTGAAAGACCTGTTTTCAACCGGAAGTGGGAGATCAGCAAGAAATTTATCTATCAGCTGATGCAGGCTGTGGGAAAAACTGGATTTCTTCGAAATATCTTGCAATCACGTTGGTGTCAAGTCATTGTCACGATGAAAAACTACGCCTGTTTTAAAGATGATGAGTTTAAAATCATTATCTGACTTTAAAGCGTTCTTTATTTTTTGGTTTATTAAGATCACTGTACCCTCTGTTTGCAACATTGAACGATATGATCGAACACAAATTACCAGAGAAACTTTTCGTTCCTCTGGATCACTAGTTTGAGTTTTAACCCTAGAGAAAAAAGTTTGTTTATTTGGACGTTTCTTGGATGGGAATGGACCTCACCCCCTGATTAATAGGGTTTTGGGAAAATTTTTAACAAAGAAAAATCCCCACATCGGGGACGTTTACTGATAATTTTTATCTTTTCCGGAAAAACCCCGACCGTGGAAGCCTTGGGGGTGGCAAAATCTCAAAAAAGTGAAAATTTAAACCCCAAAGAAAAATTTGGGGTCAAATTTAAATTTTCAAAATTTTCCTTTTCGGGGGAAACTTGAAGAAATGCATTTAAGGGGAAAATGACCAGTGTCCCATTTTACGATAGAGGGAAATGAAAGTAAAACACCCGGATTTTATAAAGTGATAAATTTTACCGTCGCTTTTTGAGACCCTGCAAGTTTTAAAACCACTCCTCCTCATGTTTTTAGTTTTTTTCCAAAATGTAACAACAAATTCCTATTAAGGGAAAATTTAAACATTGGGAAAAACACCATTTAAAAGAATTTCTATTATTTAAGAACCTCAAAGAAACACCCGAAGTTTTTTGCCAAAAAGTGAATTTGCTGCCCCGTGAAATTCCGAATAATTTCAAAAGGGGCTTTATAATTCCTTTTAAAATTTTTACAGTCTTATAACCCTCATTAGCAGAAAATAACTTTTCCAAAAAAATTTTTCACGAAAACAGGAAAAACATTTTCCCGGTTTTTAATTTTAAACGGTTTCTGAAAAATTCTCAAAGCAAAACGAAAAATGAAATTAAGTTTTCTCTCAAGGAATATGGGCAAAATATGAAGTAAAAAATTTAAATGAAAGAAATAATAAGTTTAATTCGGGGTTTCTTTCCCCAAACAAATGCAAGGGTTTTTTTGCCGGGCCAAAATTTTAATTTAAAAATTCTCAAAAAATGGGCGCTTTAGAAAAATTTTCTAGAAAAATGAAAAATGTTCAAAACATTTCGGAAAATTCAAAAAAATTTTTTGGGAAATTTTTTAAGTTTGGGAAGAATGCTTTTTGGGGCCCATTTTGGGGCAATAATTTGAATTTATTTTATGCTGTGAATTTAAAATTTAAGAAAAGAGCCCCAAACTTCCCCAAATAAAAAGAACTAGGAAAAAGAAAAGCAAATTGGCAACAAACCCCCCATGGTTTTAAAATACAGAAAAAAGTTCATGTCGTGTTTTTTCCCCAAAAATTGCCTTTAAAGGAAAAAAATTTTAAATTAAAGGTTTAAAAAGGGTTTTTTCAATTGACAAGTACAAAAAAAAACCTGCCAAAATTGAAACCCGGTACCCGTTTTTGGTAAAACAAAAAACCCAAAATAAACAAAATATTTCCCCTTTTTAAAAATACTCGTCACTAATTTCCAGAGCTTTAAGTGAAAAATTTTTTGGGTTTTAAATTTTCTTTTCAAAGGGCCTCAACCTCACTATTTAAAACTTTTCCACTCCTGTGACAGGTGGGGGAAGGGAGGTCAATAAGTGCGGAAAATTGGGGTTTCCCCGAATTTTAAAAGTATCTTTTGGGGCGGGGTTTTTAAATTTGGAACAAAATATGAAGAAAATCTGAGTGAAAAACATGGGGGCCCATGTCAAAACCAAAAAATTTTAAAAATTTGTACATCACGTTTTTTTTTCACAAAAAATACCCGGAAAATTTTCAAATTTTTTTCCCCGGGCAAAAATCAATGAAAAATTAAAAAATTTTGGGGGGTTAGACGGTAAAAAAAACCATGGGCGGGGGCCATTTGTAAGAGATGGAAATTGGGTACTTGTTTCCAGGCCTTCAAAATCATCAGAGTTTTCACTTTTCGGGGAATTCCTGGGGGGGCTACAAATTAAAAATATCAAAAAAACCGTCGTTAGTTTAATTTTTTTAAAGGTTTGGGGGGGGGGAGGGAATTTCCCCAAAAATCTTTTAAGGAAAATTGGGAAAAATGTTTCAATTTTTTACCTTTTGGCCAAAAAAAGGGAAAAGTGAAAATTTTTTTAAAATGTGGTGTTTGAGCTTTATAGAAATGTCTGCAGGAAGTTTACAGAACTTTATGACCGTGCTGCAAAATCTGCCGCAGTCAGTAACAGTAAAGATTAGAAACATTAAACCGGAAAGAGAATATGACCATGTTAGAGAAAATATTCGGAGATCACAGAATTTTCATGTTATACAAGACGGCAGCAGGGGGCAGTCATTTGAGTTCAAAACAATAAAACCAAGCAAAGAATAGACAAGAAAAAACATTGTGAAATGAAATGAAGAAGTTACTTCAACAATTTTAAATAAACAAAACAATTTAAATATGGACATTTAGAAACAAAATGGCGGTTCTTCGAACGACATTATAGTCTTCAATTAGGACATACATGTAATTTTCGTTTCCAATTAAAACATTAATTGACAATTGATTATAGATTTTAAAAAATAACTGATATAAATAATTCGTGGAAGGTCTTTTACAAGTTTTTTACGGAACTTAATGGATATATAAGTTGGACAAGGATGTGGAAATATTTCACAGGTAAGTGATTTTATATTGAATGTTTAATGTATAATTATTATTTTATTATACATGCATATGTAGGAACTGAAATAGATTATTCACAGTGAAAACGATTCTTATATTTTCTTTTAATCAAATAAAATATTTGATATAAATAAATCAACATTAATTAAATATTTTAAATGATTTGTTTTTATTCTGGAATAAGATTATTTTTGTAATAAAAATGAAGCATTTTATAAACATAGGCTATAAACAGATACACAATACATGGCACGTGTTTATTAAATGGCACGTCACCACCTTTACATTAAACATAGTTTGAACCAGCGCATACATGTATATAGTTATAAATCAATGTAGATTAAAGTGAATATAATGTTAAACGTTTCTTAATTTTTACTCCGGAAAGGTTATTTGTTTATTGTTTTAGTAAGATGTTATTGTTATGTCATATATTTAAGATAAAGTATATTTATCCTCTTAATGTGAACCAAGGTGTTCAATTACAGCCCTGGGGTCTAAATGTGGCCTGCCAGGGAGGTCAGTGAGTTTTTTTTTTTTTTTTTTTTTTTTTTTTTTTTTTTTTTTTTTGGGGGGGGTGTTAATAGATATAACTGTAAACATCTTCTTTAAAAACACAAGGGATAATGCTTTCGCATTTGGTATGAAAACATTATCTAGTGTACCTCTATAAAGTATATATAAGCATAGCCCTGGCGTAAAAAAGGCTGCAGCTCCATGGGGGATTGGGTAATGGCTCATAGGTTTTTCCATATATTTTGCAATAGAAACTAGTGACTTCCATACTAGTCATTGTATTTCTTTGCAACCTGTAATTTCCATGGTTATCCCTTGTAAAGTTACCCGTGACTTTCATAGCAACCATCGACATTGCATAGCAACAATAGTATACAACAAGATACCTTTTGACTTTTCATAGCAACCATTGTTTTTCCATAGCAACCTATGGCTTCCACAGAAGGCATTTACTTTTGACTTTGCAACCAGTGAATTCCAAAGCAACCATTGAATGTGTGCACTATTTCAGATGCAGAAATAAACTTTGTAATCTTATCAGCTTAAGATTTGTATTTTTTCTGCTTTTCATTATAAATCAACTGTTCTTGTCATTAAGAGCTTTTATAATCATAATTAAATGAGCAATATAAGAACAATCATGGACTTTTACTACATGTAGATATAAATTAGTCAAAGAATGTTTTGCATAAATCCCCTATTAATAATATTATTTGCGTTTTTTATCATTTCAGCGGCATTGGAACAAATTTTCAAATTATTTATGATGCAGAACCTCTTGTGACGTTTACCATTATGATTTGTGTGGTGATAGATCAATTTTATTGGGATGATGGGATATGTTTTGAACAACTTCTTTGGAAACTGAAGTTTCATGTTTCTTGCAAGGTAAAACTTTAAATTACCTTTTACAGGTCAATAAAATCCAAAATAAAGATTAAAAAGTCAATTCGGAAATGATCTCAATGAAAGTATGCAAAATGTGACTATTTCGTGAATGAACGTTTCAACTTTTATCCGGGTGCCTGGATCGCAGTATTTAAGACGTGCTGAACGATATTGAAAAATGTTATTTACTGACTTTTGTATTCAATATAATTGTATTTAAGTACTAAAACAAAAGAAAAATATAAACTTTTTCTTTAAGTATCAGTTTTGATTCATGTCAACAAAGATGTTCTAAATATAGTAAATGACTCTAGGAGTTTAGCTCAATACAGGACTGGAGCAGTACCTCTATAGAAGCTTGCAGAAATTGTGATCGCAAAATAGACACTATCTTTTTCCGCCGATTCTTAAATTTTTTCATTCATTATCATACTTATATGAATTAGACGTTTTAAAGTTCACCTTTTGCATGAAACGGCAAGATTTTTGCATTCAATCGCATTGTCCGGTATATACCGGATTACGGTATTTATTGTGGCGCTTCATAGTTAAATAGGCAATTTTAATGGTAATTTTCATGTTAAAAGAAGATATTAAATAATAGTGTTGGTGCAAAATGCACAAGAATTAATTTGGACAAGGGCAATTGCAAATGAAAAGGTTAAATCAACGTATGTTAATCTGGTTATGTTTCATAACTGGTCTGATGCTGCATCTAATGAAAAACAAAAATATTAAAAAGCGGCTGAATTATGTATAGGTTAAGGTTTATAAGTACGTATTTACAAATTTAAATTGGTCTGGCGCGGCGCAGCCGTGCGACCAATTTAAGTTTGTAAATACGTACTTATAAATTTTAACCGACTTAATTTTTTTTTAATTATTTTTCTAAGCAGTGGATTATTTAAACTAATTAACAGTTTGCCGATTAACCAAAGTAAATGTGTTACGATTCATTTGAAATACTGCAATTCTATTGTACAAACATAATTTCGAAAACTAAAGATTCTTGGAATCCAGAACTTGTTGAAAAAAATTAGAGTTGTCATATTATTTACGAAACTTTGGTTGTTCTACAGTACGCTCAGCGCGGCTTTTTCAAAACCCGCGTGACCCCGCGGATGAGGTTTACTGCGGACGAAAATTTGCTCAGATATTGTCCGCGTGACCCCGCGGACAGAAAATTTTCACCACCGCGGACATAAATCGGCGGCTGAAACCGTTTCCCCCGCGGAACGCAGTGGTAAATTGCGGAGGAACGCGGCGGTCAAACACCGGTCAACGCGGTGGAAACCTTAAATTTTAAAAAATAATTACTGTATTTAAACATCAGTATATGTACGTACATGTACTGTTACATGTACTGTACATATACATGTAACTATATGTAAAATTTGTTTGTTTTCTTTCTTTTTTGTTGTAATAAAAGTACATGTACAAATGCAGTGCTTTTCTTGTTCTTCTTCTTGTTATTGTGTTGGGTAATGTTTAATATGCATTAATATGCATTCGACATCAAGATAAATCATTGTCGTCGCAACTTCATGGTAATGAGAAAAAAATATTAAAAACAACAACAAAAACAGGTACAGCTGTAATTATTTTTATTTCAAAGTCCGTTCAAATAATTTAACGTATAATAACATTTAATGAGACGATTGTGGTCAATTTTCAAGTCATTGTGTAAAAAAGATGACGTTAAAAAATAATAAAACGTCTATTATTTTTGCAGGTTTATTTATACTGACCAACTGACCATGGCGTTCCCCCGCGGGAAACGGTGACTTATTTTATCGATAAATGAAGAACGGTCGTCAGAATTTTGTTCGCGGTGGAAACAACTGAACACCGGGGATCGCGGGGAAATTAGGCTTCTCATCGCGGACGAACCCCCGCGTTTGTCCGCGATAAAAAAAATCGTCTGCGGTGGTATCGCGGAAAAAGCAAAACCCGCGGTGAGCGTACTGTACATAAAGTAACGTGAATGTCTACTCGAATCTAAATCACTCACATGAACTTCATCTGGCTGACAGAAGGTCCGTGGTTCTATCTGGATATCGGCTCCTGCTTTAATACAGTTATTCAATTAAATATGCTAACGGAAGGTCCGTGTTTTATCCGGATAACAGCTCCTGCTTTAATACAGTTATTCAATTAAATATGCTGACGGAAGATCCGTGTTCTATCTGGATATCAGCTCCTGCTTTAATACAGTTATTCAATTAAATATTTTAACGGAAGGTCCGTGTTCTATCTGGATATCAGCTCCTGCTTTAATACAGTTATTCAATTAAATGTGCTAACGGAACCTCCGTGTTTATCCGAATAACAGCACACAGTTTAGTTTGCTGACGGAAAACCCGTAGTTCTACTCGCACACCAGTTTGTCTCTAAAAAAATCATTTCAGTTGGCTTACGGGAGGTCTGTGGTTCTACTCTAAGTAATCTAAGTCAGCAGAAGGTATGTTTATTTGCTCTGGCAATCCGCTCGTGCCAAAATCTTAACACGAGATATCCTGTGTTGGTTTCTCTACATAGTCAAAACAGAAGATATATCGTCAATGTTACTTGGAAAATATAAAAACAAGTTTAGAATAAAATCTATGCTATCTATACTGTTACACAATGTTTTGACTAACTCATTTATCATGTCTTCTTCTTTTTCCAGAAAAGGAGCTTCAGCAAAACTACAGTGACAATGATAACAACGCTTCAATCACGACTTGACATCTGGTTCCTGGCATTACAGAAACAAACACGAAAGAAAATTGCTCCAAGATAGTTTCGTACAATCTACTGATTCTTGGCTTAACCAGAAACGGACTAGCAAACTTTTGCATTGATTAAAACATTTACTTTTTTCTTCAAGGGGAATTTACCTGTAAAAAGATATCACCACCAAGACTGCTGTCAAATATATCCCTGAGTTCCTTCAAAATATGTTTCGTGAATTATGGTCATACCGTAGAAAATTAAATCAAAATTCAGGGTGGAAACCTTTATTGATTTTAGAACATCTTATTGAAATAATTATATTGTTTTATCAAATATGGGACATAAAGTATAGAGGGATAAGCAACTACCGACTGGATAAACTGTCTTATGTTGGCGTCCAATTGACAGCCGATCTTCGATATAGTTTTAAAAAAAAACAACATTCGCCATTTGTTCTATACTTTTCTTATTTACGCTTATTACAACGGGCAAAAATATACACGTTTACAACTATCAAAAAGACAAATTAGCAACTGTTTGGTGGAAAAGATAACGTAGCGCTGATCTCCAGTTGCTTGTCCTATTATATTTTGTTCTAGATCCAAGGAAAACGGATGTTACATATGTACTGTATCTTAAGAGCTATTATCATTTTTATTTAATTAGATATGCATGTATAAATTTATTTAGCAATTTAGTATTAAAATGATTCAACAAGAATTATTAGACAAAACCTACATGTAATTTATCATTGGCATTATTGTAAAATCTGACAAAGCATATACTTATAGTCTTATAATTACATGTATTAAAGTTTTGTAATGTAGTTTTATTTTACTCTTTTTTATTGTTTTCTTTTCTTTTTAATTTCTGCGTAAACGATTGCAGTGGTGACATAAAGGAATATTGAAAGTATGTTCCAAAAGTAAATATTACAAATTTGTTCATGTTGTAGTTTGCTTTTTGTGATACCTTTATTTATATGTATAAGTGTATATAACTTAAATGTATATTAATTGTATTATTAGTTATAATGATTTTGCCATGTTACATTCGCGTAGTGTCCGAGTTATACGTTTACAGCTATTTATATAGCCCACATATATACCCTGTCAAAAATCTTTTTAACTTAGTACATTTTGTATACTAGTATAATATTCAAAAACTCCTTATGAGATCCTTGCATTCAAGGAAATACAAATCATCATTTATTCTGCTTAGATGTGTTTATCAGTAGAAGGTTTGTCTGTATATATTAAAGGCCCATTTAGCTCCAAAGAGCTAATTTCTTAACTTTTTATTTTTACTGTCATTTATCCTTAGTAATAGGTTAACTATCTTTTGCTTCTTTCGCAATTTGTTTAATTACATTGATTTAGTATTTTGTATGGAAGTCAACAAAGTTATAGTGATTACATTGTTCTACCTTACAACACATAACTGTACATTCAACTTTAGTTGTTTATGTTGTTTAGCATCTAACATCATGAACATAGACTAGAGAGCTACTCTAATACATTATTAAATATTATTGAACACATGTTTGACCTGTCTAAAAAATAAAGTATAATTTCTATTTTTAAGGCATCATTTGACGTTAAGATTCAAATTTGTACACAATCTCATTTTTTGCAAATCCATTTTCTAATCATTTCTGATGGTTTTGATTAAAGGCCCACTAGGCTTCAGAAATGCTATCTTTTTTTTCCCAACTTTTTATTTATAAGGCATCTTATAACAGTTTCGGAACACATATTCATTTGCTTTATACATGCATTTTCGTTTGTACTTTAAAAATGCTATTTCTTTACCCTAAAAAAAACTTTTTATTTATAAGGCATCTTATAACAGTTTCGGAATACATATTCATTCGCTTTATACATGAATTTTCGTTTGCATCATTAATCTGTTGACAGTTGGTAAAATTATAGTGAATAAGTTATTCGTATGGAAGTCAAAATACTTCTTTACTTACATTTCGTACCCGTAATTAAGACATATTATCACATGTTCCGTATCATTTTCTTTTCAGTTTTAAACATCTCAAATGCAATAGATCTATCATTTAAACATATTTATTAAGGTTCCAATTATTAAACACATATATTACATTTCTAAAGAGTTAAAAAAGTATGGATTTCTGAGGCATAATGTGCCTTTAAGTATATTCAAGTTGATATATATAGAACCTGAAATTATATCCAAAACAAAAAAAAGAACGATTTAAATAAAAATCCCATATTATAAATAGTATTTATAATATGGGATTTTTATTTAAATCGTTCTTTTTTTTGTTTTGGATATTATTTCGGGATCTACAAAGACCGGTCAATAACGGTACAAGTAAAATGGTTTCCTGCGGTGAACATTTTAATGATATATATCAAGATATTTCTTTTAACTATCTTCAACATTATTGGGGGGAAGGGGGGATAAATAATCGTTTGTATCAGGGATAAAGTTGAATTAACGATCAGTATGGAAGAAGGTCTTTGGAAACTGGTGACCGTTGAAGACCAGAGAAGGTCGAGCATAAAACAATTATTTTTTTTAAGAAAATGATTAAATAGGCCTTCATTTTATGAATAATTCCGAGCAAAAAATAAATAAAGTAAACACACAAGTTTACGCACAAAATGTCGAATATTTTAATTTTGTAGATTTTCAGTATAAACTATTTATTGTTTGTAAAGTTTGAGATAGATATTAAAGAAACATTGATAATTTTCAAACATATCATTCAAGTTTTTTTTTCAACTTTAATGGTAAAATAATTATAGAAAATTAGAAATACTTTCAGAACTAGCAGACGACTGGCTATTCATATCAATAGAATTTCGAGTAAAGATAACGGATTGCGTATCTCATGTAAAATGGTCTGATATATGGTAGGTTTAACAGTTGATTAAAATACTTTGAAGTCCAAAGATGTGATGAATTTTATACAGTGACGAAGCTAAGATCCAAAGCTTTCTATTGGTGTAATACATTTTAAAATCAGACATTTAATCACAACAAACTAGCGGTTTAAAAACAGCTTATTTTGTATTGTTTTATCATAAGCGATATCGATTTTACTCGAAGATAAGGGAAGCAACTCGCATTTGTTCAATCGATATACCTCGGTTATTTACGTAGATCATATTGAAAGTGTTTACAGGTAAATCCGTAACGTACCGGCAAACGGTATTTAGCTAGGTTTTCGAAAAGGTCAATTAACCAATCATGTACGGTTTACAGATCACATGCTCCTCCATGTACCGAAAACAGGTCACGTGCTCCTCCATGCCTCAAAAGTTAAACGCGTACCAATACCAATGACGGAATTTATCGCTAGAACGGACAATGGAACCGACGATTGGAGAAGAGCAGTGATAAATTCATTTAACTGGCGTAAACGTTGGATAGTTGATAAGAGTAAGCAGTGTTATAATGTGCTATATTGATTAAAGGTGCTCGGAAGTAAATCCCAGGCGTTTTTATAAATATTCTTTGTAAATGTAGCGTTGGGGGATGTTGTTGCCTTCCTTGTGTTTTTTTTTTATTGTATATATATGGGATTTTTTTTAAATCGTTATTTTTTTGTTTTGGATATAATTTCCGGTTCCTGTGTACATATAAACCAAAATGACGTGACATCACAGTGTTATAACAATTGTGTTATATCGTTTCATTATATGGCTTTATAGAGAATACATGGTTGATGTTGAATTAGGGAAAGTTTAGTCGGTGCGTGAGAAAGTTTATCTAGGCGAACCAAGATTCACTTTTGCAGCGAACTGGATAAACTTATTTTATCCCGACAACAACCATGTTCAGTCATGTCTTCAGTTCATTTTAAAATTTTCATTCTTACTTTTGCTCCCTCTACATGTATTTTTCATTGTCGTTAACTATATGACGTCATCATAGGATAACTATTTGACGTAATGCTTGCATCCGGCCTGATAATATAGACATTTACTGTAGTAAGATAAATTACAATCATGTTCCTATGTGATTAATCTTTTTTATTAGTTTATGTAACTATATGTTTTAATTAATGCACAATATGGTATGTTGTTGTTTTGAATGGTTTTATTAATAATATAAATATGCAAAATGACTATATTCATTTATTGTTTTCTTGAATTGTTTTGTAACAAGAATAACACTAATTTAAAATGTACGTAACAGAAATGTTAGACGTAAAACAGTTGAAGCACCTATTACCTACTATTGTTTACTTTATATTTATACATAGTGTTTCAATTAATTGCACCCTAAATGTAATATGTATGTTTAGTTTATTCGCTTTAATTAAGCAAATAATAAGAGGATATTTTTCGTTTGAGTGAAATATGGAATATATTTTCACGAAACATGATAAAATGCAACATATTTTCAATATCAAAGAAAAATGGTTACGAACCCCCTTGCTTGCTACGCAACTGCAATTGTACAGCGCGCAGTAATATAATAATTGTCTTGTTTTGCACGTGATATTTAGCGGTACATTGTGACGTCACGTAAACAACTTTTTAAACGTCTGTACAGCGTTAATGACTGAATTAAAGATATTGGTGTTCGGATTTATTTTCTTAGTTAGACCGTTTTCTATCATTCTAGATAGTTTTCAAAACAAAATTCTACAAAAAATTGTTTTGAACTCTACAAAAATTTGTTTTGAATTTTCAGATTTTTCAAACAAAATGGCGAAAGAAGTCCGTAAAATAAATATGAGTTTTGACTCCTCCCACTTTCATATTTATATTCCATATTTATTTTTAAAAACTATGAAATATATTTGACTGATATAGCACCATATTTCATGGGTAAAATTAAATAATACATTTTATAAGAGATTTAGACATCTATATCATAATGCATTTTGTTAAAATTTGATTGAAACATTTTGATTACATTTATAAATGACAACTTGTATGTCCTGTGTTTTAGATCACCTAAGTTTACGGTACTCATGGTGAGCTTTTAGCCGTCCGTGGCTTAAAATGATTTCAAACGGCGTTACCTCGGAAACTACTTGATCAAATTATAAAAGCTTTTACTAGGATAGTCTTTGCATTTAGATCTTTCATACTTTTGATATAATGGTTGTATTCATCACATATCTATGTCTCAGATGATAAAATGGTCATTTTGAAAAGTTACAATTACGGAAGAGCACCCCTAGAGTTTAGATATTGTGTTTGTAGCATTTTGTCTAAATCATGCATTGAAGTCGGAATTTATTTATATTTCCATTTTTATAAAATTAAGGGAACAACTTTTAAGATTTTGTCCTTTTAAGGTGACAGCTTAAAGCTAATACATTTTGTTATTTCGGTATTGTCAGTTATTTATTCATAGTACTCAAAAGCGATGGATTTCAGTTGAGCAATGTATTTTTTGTTACTTTTTCTACTTTCGTTTTTCTGTATTAATAGTTCATTATACGAATTTGTATAATTTACAAAGATAAATATTTTGTATTATAATGTATTCCATACACCCCATTATTCTTCAAAAACACAATCATCTTTATTAGTCATTATAACCTCAGCGAAGTTTAAATAGGTCTGTATTCTGGAATGAGCTTGTCCTTACGTTCAATTAGTTAGCCGTTGTCTATTTTTGACTATTCTGAATCTGATAAAGGTAATGTCAAGTGCCCAGGAACCAAAACTCTTTAGATTTTTAGATTGATTGTTTATTGTACATTTTTATTTAGTTTTTGTCCAAAGAATCGGATTTAACATCATAAAAAATAATAAATGAACATATTTTCTTGACAAAGAGTGATGTGTTGAAGATACATAGCTCGCAATTGCATAATGTTAGAGTTACTGATTTTTGCACTTAGTGAATAAAATGATTAGGAAATATAGTGTATAAAACCATACTCTCTTATACTCGTACATGCTTTTATGATGATAGACCTTGTAGATTCTAATTTGTAATGTTTAATTTTTGTTCGCAGCCATTGGTTAAAGTTGCAATGTACTTTATTTCAGAAGTTTAAGTTATTGCCAATTGTAATATATTGTAGTCCATATTTTACTTCTTTTTGCCGGGACACATCACATACACAGTTGATGTTATATACAAGAAACTTTTTGGGAAGATATATTCTATTGAGGTTAATGCAATATTTAAACAACAATAATTCTCTATTGTTTTAATTTGTTTTCATCGCCATTTGTATATAGTTTATACATTTTTGTTTGTCTAGAATATTAGCTTTAGTCGATATCATGTATTAACATAAAACTTCATTATATTATTTTGACAAAATGGTAAATAGGACATAAAGACAGGGCATGTCTTATTTGTAATGATAAAAACTATTTGAAAAAAAAATGTTCACGATATGTATTGGTTTTATTATAAAACAGTTTGCTAGGTAGTTTTGCAAAAGTTGATAAAATGATAGAAAATGACATTTCTTATGTTTATACCTTACTTTTATGTATTTCAGTGACTATTGAAAATACTATAAATAGATTTGACTATCTTATTTCAAGTATTTGAAAATACAAGTACAATGTATAATGATGTAACTGCAATATGTAGGCATTATTTAGTGAAGGGAAATAACTTTGCAAATATTCGTACTGTTGCTATATGTGAACATACTGTCAGAACTGAGTTAGCAATTTATAATATGTTTACAACATATTATTATAGTTTTTGTATTAATGTTAACTATTTATATTATAACATAGTCCATATTTAAGAAAATAAAAGTGTGAAAACTAAATTGATTTTTTTAGTTGTGATTTGTTTCTGTGTCATTGTTAGGTAACCTTCGGGTATAAAAGTCTTCAGCTGTACCTAGCCATCCAGTGTTAGACTCCGTCTTGGGAAATAATCATTATGTGGTACTACCAGTACTAGTTAGTCCAGGAAGTAGATATAACATACTATTGAACTTGTATTTGAGCTCTCAAGATGTAAGGGTGGTCGTTCATTGCAGATGCAAAATGCCAATACTGTAAAGGTTGATTTATTATAAAGGTACAAGTAATGGAGCATAACAACATGGACACATCAGAAATTCATAATTAAGATCTTTTAGAAAGAAGATTCAAAATGAAACGCTGACCGTAACCTAAAATACCTGTAAATAAATTCCATAACTACAATAAAATGCCGCTTGATAGAAGTACCTAGATATATGTATCAAACAATCAGGTCGGCGTCATAATGAAAGTAGAACTTGAATTTGAACTCTCAAGATGTAAGGGTGGTCGCAATATGCAAAATGGTGAACCAATACTGTAAAGGTGGATTTATTATGAAGTTATAATGTATGAACCAGAACAACTAGGAAATGTTGCTTAGGAAAAAAGTCGAACGTAATATAAAAGTAGCTCGAAATTCATAAAAGTATCTAGATAATTATATGAATCTAACAATCAGGCTGGCCTCATTATGAAAGTAAATGTGCATTAATATCAGAACCAAACAAACAAGCTTGCAGCACAATAAAGTTATTTGATAGAAACATCCAAAAAGCTGAGTGAGTAATGAAAGTATTTAGAAGTAGGTTTTATAAAAATAAACTGGTCGATTTATAAAAGTACTTCTATGTAAGAAATCATGAAAGTACTGAGAAATAGGTTTCTCATTGAAAACTTGTCGATAGATATCAGAATCGAAACATACAAGCTCGCAGCAGCACAATAAAGTACTATGATAGAAAAGTCAAAATGGCTGAATTATGAAAGTACCTATACTGCAGTAGCAAAGAAAACATGTCGCAATTCTTACGTCTAAAAATGAACAGAATCTGACCCCTTGTGAGTATAAAGATACTTCACAGGTGTTTCCTTGAAATGATTTTTCCAGAAAGAAAGCTCTTGAGCACAACCAGAGAAAAAAATGTAATACAAATATTTATAACCGAATCCCTAGATGACCTGGATAAAAGAATGTTTTTATCAGTTTGCAAATCATCATTTATTTTGCTTAGATGTGCACCATTGAGACAATCGTTACAGTAATTCAAGCATTACTCTGCAAGTAAAAAGAGGTAATTTTATTTAATAAACATGCAAGGGAATTACAACACTGACCTATCGTCTGCTTTGGAGACTGATAGTTTTTGTGTGTCGTTGACTTTGTCGTCTCTTCGTGTTTTCACTTTATCGGATTTTAGAGTCGAAAAGGCGAAAATACGACAAAAGAAGGACGACAATATGACACCTAAATTATATTTGCATTTCACATGTTGTATTTTCTTAACAAAATATCTTTTAATAAAGGTTTTATCATTATTATAAATCATAGATATGAATTAATATCTTTCCAATCACTGCTTGGAAATGAAGGTCATTTATAAAAACATTATGGATATGTTTTCCTCAAAATGCAAAGACTTCGAATGATTACCTTAAAGGTTGATACTAATCTGACTAATGGTCAGATCCATATAGATCTGATTTCCACCATACATGTTTCGCCTTCATTGTGATACACTTCAGGTAATAACAGTATAACAACATAGTGTTATTAAAAGGTTTTAACTCAATACAGGATTGGAGCAGTACCTCTAGACGCTTGCAGAAATCATGATCATAAAAAAGACAAATATGTTGTTGTTTTTTTTTCGCCGATTATCACATGTTTCATACATAATATTATATATAAATCGGAGTGAAAAGATGAATAAGACGTTTTAAAGTTCATTCAGAAAAGGCGAGATTTTAGCATTTAATCATTCAAGCGTCTTGTCCGGTATGTACCGGCATACGGTATTTAGTGTGGTGCTTCTTCTCACTCTTATTAAGAACCTGGCAGATTTTATAAGAAAAGACAAAATTAAACTGACAAATAAAAGAAAATGCAGCATGCAAAACATAGCTTATACATTCACTTATTCAAATTAGACATATTCAGGAGAAATTTACTAGATTTCAATTGATTTCTGCAATAAAAGTATTTAACTTAAATATGGGCATAGTATATCTTTAACTAAATACAATTTGTCAAATAACTCGTTATATCATGAAGTCAAAAATATCATACGGTCCGTTAAAAAAGAACCTGCCATAAATCCCGTAGTATTGTTGAACCCGTGATGTCATAGGTACTTTTGTATCAAAGAATCAGTGGTGTCATAGATCACGTTATCTAATAGAATTCGAGGTATCATACAGACATAATTGGTATTATATATCTTATATTATTAATTACAATCAATGGTATTTTGGAACCCTTGGTTGATTTAGAACCCGTGGTTATGTTACTACTGTGTGCGTTGTCACACATTAGATGTATTGTGATAAATACAGTAAAATAAGACATTAACTGCATATGACATGTAAATCGTTTCTTGAATTGCGAATAGTTTTTCTTTGCCGGAAATTTTAGTACATTTTCTACTAGGTTGATTTTCTTGAAATAGTTTTTGCTCATCTTGAGGCTTTAAACTGTAACAAAAAAAAGAATCTACATGTATTATGTATAGTTTAAAACACGTCATCTATTTGTGACATACTTATCGTTCTTGCGTTGTATCTATTGAATGTGCCAGTATGTTTGCAAGAGTTATCTGCTCTTTTTATAATTTATACTAAATCGATATTACCGGGAAACAGAATCGCTGACAATTTCTATTTTTGTAACTTGTGTCGACATTTATTATCTCAAACATTTTCTCCATGGACAACGCATTTAAGCGATTCTATGGCAAATGAATGACAAAATATAAAAATGATCACATGTACTCGAACCACGCTAAAATGACATTTTTTAAAGTCCCAGCATGAGTTTCTGGTTTAATTCTATATATTTTGGGTTTGAAGCGTAAATATATCCGTATATGTTATAAGAAAAATAAACGCCGACAGAACCGCCGAGAAGTTTTAAAACATGTCATTTGACTTGAACAAACCCTGGAAGATTCAATAACAGATCTTATGAATATTGTATGATTAAAATAAGCCTAAGTCATTAATTTGACATGTTCTTTAACGTTTAATTTACAGAGTTCACTGTGACAACTATTGTGAAATCCAGGTGGGTCGAGTTGGGAAACTACCATTTTATTCTTTATACGAAGTAAAGTTTTGTTCCTGTGGCTGCCTAGTGTATTCATTTTGAGGATATATGTATTTACAGAATAATGAATGAAACATTCAAAACGAAGAAATGATAATTTTGCCTGTGTCTCCCTTTTATGTCTTCAGTTTGACACACATCTGTAAAGTTTTCAAGGATCACATATCAAGATTTCTTGGCCAGTTTTGACACTCATGCGTTTCCGACACTCTCAACGGACTATTACAGTTTTCATTGGCAACATGAACAATCAGAAATGCTTCGCATGTTTATATAGAACTTTGATTTGAAACAGAGTCAACTCGTGCAGTAAATCCCTGTGTTCTCCGTACAAATGTTAAGTTTTCCAGAATAAATGAAATCAAGTATAATTAAATTAATCAAAAGTTAAACTTTCAATCTCTCGCAGATGCACAACGCCGTCATAACATTTTTTTTTTCATTTCCGACATAGATATTGCATCGAAACACTGTGAAACGGAAACAAGAACTATACTTTATGGCTGCGGAAGGATTCATTATGTGCTATTTACTCAATATCGCTATGGCTTGCGGCGAAGTACGTTTCCAAATCCAGCGTCGATTCCTTCAAGCGCAGATGGTATACAGTAAAACTACATGTAAAAACAATTGCGAATCCATTGTTCTTGCACCTTATGGAATTTTACCATGCGCGGCTAGCGCTTACTTAGATTACTAGTCTAAAAGTGGCCAGAAGTTCTTCAACGAAAGACGCTTAAAGAAGGGGGACTAAAACTTGTGAAAAAAATGAGGCGAACTTGGGGGTATGACCATGAACTTAAACTGCTTGTATATAAACAAAATCTTGATACGATTATTTATATATCTGTCTACACATACCTACAAATAATCTCTGATAAGTGGCACAATTGACCGAATTCACGCACGTTTAGTTTGGCATACACACCTGTATTATAAAAGTTGCTTCATATGATCGAGTAATGTTCTGTTTAAAGATACACTTAAAGCAGAATGTCTCCAGATTCATGCAAACTTTTAGTAAAATTTTGAAAATGTATTTTGAAAGTAAAATATTGTGAATTGATCAAAAATGTAATTTTAACGTTGCAAATTGCGCTTAGAACGACACTTACAATACACGTAAATTAACAAAAAGAGGTCATTAATCGCACATAACATATAAAGTGTTAATTGAATGTGGAATATTTTTACCCTTTTTTTAAATATGAAAAAAATTTATCACAGTCATGTTTGATTATCAATATTTAAGCTCCTCTTGAGGCATGCAGCTTTAACAAAAACCATTCATCCCTTGATCATTTTTTAAATCGAAGTATATGAAAAGGGAAAACAAAAGTGCGAACATAAAAGTGTCGGGCTCATTCCCAATGATTAAGCAATGCCTCATCTTATCTCCAAAAGACTTCACAAAGTCGACACAGTAAATGTGAGTCTCGTGTACATGTATTCGAAAAAATCGCTGGTTGATGCTGAATTAAGGTAAAAAATACATGATAAACATGTACCATTTCTATATTTGACACAAGTACTGTGAATCCTTGCAACAGAGTCACGGCTAAATCATACAAAACTGCTACAGTTTACCCATGCGACACAGTTTTTGTTAACCGTTGTAACACAGTTGCGATTGAATTATGCAACACTGTTATGGTGAACCGCTGCCACACAATTATTGTTAACCGCTGCAACACAGTTACGGTTAACTGCAACAACACAGTATGAAGGATTGGCCAGTTCAGCGTCAGAACAGAGAATTGCATAAATTTTATATAAGACAAGTGTCAGTATATCGTCCATTGTAAAAATAGTTAGTACAATAGCAGTATAGAAGAAGCATCAGTATGAATCAGTTCTGCGTCAGTATGAACGATTGAAAAGTACAACGTCAGTGTGATTAGCCAGTATAATTAGTCTGACAGTCCTACGTTCGTATGAAAGATAAGTCAGTCAAGCACCAGTATCAATGATTTTCAGTACTGCGTCAGTATTAATGATAAGCCAGTCCTGCGTCAGTATGAATGATTATTAAGTCAAGCGTCAGTATGAATGATTAGGCAGTTTGGCGTTAGTATGAATGATAAGTCAGTCAACCGCTAGTATCAATAATTTGCCAGTCTTGCGTTCTATGGAAGATAAGTCAGTCCAGCATCAGTATGAATGATAAGCCAGTCATGCGTCAGTATGAATGATTATTCAGTCAAGCATCAGTATAAATGATTATTCCGTCCAGTGTCAGTCTCTTGCTTCAGTACGAACGATTAGTTAGTCTTACGTCAGTATGAATAATTATCCCGTCCTGTGTCAGTATGAATAATTTGTCAGTCCAGTGCCAGTATAAACGATTATTCAGTCTATCGTTAGTATGAATGATTAGTCAGTCCAGCCTCGGTATAAATGAATATTCTGTCCATCGTTTATATGAATGATTATTATGTCCATTGTTATTATGAATGATTATTCAGTCAGGCGTCAGTATGAATGATTATTCAGTCAGGCGTCAGTATGAATGATTAGTCAGTCAGGCGTCAGTATGAATGATTATTCAGTCAGGCGTCAGTATGAATGATTAGTCAGTCAGGCGTCAGTATGAATGATTAGTCAGTCTGGCGTTAGTATGAATGATTAGTCAGTCTGGCGTCAGTATGAATGATAAGTTAATCAAACGCCATTATCAACGATTTGTCAGTCATGTGTCGGTTTAAATAATTAGTCTAGTGTCAGTATGAATGATTATTCTGGCCAGTGTTAGAATGAATAATTAGACCGTCCTGCTTCAGTACGAACGAATATACAGTCTTGCGTCAGTATGGATATTTATACCGTCCTCTGTCGGTATAAATAATTAGTCAGTTATGCGTCGGTATGAATGATTATTTAGTCCAGCGTCAGTATGAATGATAAGTCTGTCCTATGCGTCTTTGAATTATTAGTCCTGCGTCTGCATAAATTATTAGTCATTCCTGCGTCGGTATAAATGATAAGTCAGTTTGACGTCAGTATGAATATTCAGTCCAGTTTAGAGGCTCATATAATATAATTTCATTCAACTTGATCAATAAATTCAGTATTGAACCTATAAATTATATATCTCTCACAAAGAAGTCATATTGTCCGAATGATAATCCGCAAGAAATGATTTTCACCATGCTCAAGATGTATTTATCCGCCCAGCGCAATGAAGTAAATACGTTTGTTTCTATGTTTTTCATTTATTTGTTTGTTTGTTAAACACACTTTGTGCACATTTGTCTATTTTTTTTCTTGCAAATACTTATTTTTTATCCCATTTCTATCTTATGTATTTACCAAATTTATCTTAAAATATGTTCAAACAATAGGGCGTTCAGTTCTTATTATTGAACGCGCACTTTAATATCGATAAAGTGTATTTTGTTAAAGGTTTTATATTAATTTAATTTAAATATAGTTTATTTCAAACAGCTTCACAGTATATAATACAAAAATATCAGTAAGTAATGTACAAAATACAGGCATGTACAAAATACAGGCATGGATAATATTGTAGAAAATGGATTGCATTCGAAAGCTGAGCTAATCAAGGCCTTATAAAACTGGCTGTTAAAATTGCTGAGTTATCATTTTTACCCTTCTTATTATTTTTTTTGCTCGATAAATAGCTGTCATTTCATAATAATGTATAAATAAAACATATTTGCTATTTTTATTTTAGGTTCTTGAATCATTACTGCATTTTTGTTATATTCTTTAATTCTTGCTCCTGCTAAACCAGCATCCGGGAGTATAAATGTGATAATTGTCCGTATAATTTTAACTTTGATGTAAGTTAGCTGTGTCTAGACTTTCTGTATTTATATTGCTTTTACTGATTTTACTTGTTAATGTTTAATCGATGATTACTGGCGATATTTCAATTACCGTTTCATAGCACGGTTTGACTATAGTTAAATTTGCATTCACAGGCTTTCCGGGAATTACTTATTTCTACGTAAGTAGCCGACTTCTAATTTCACGGAATTTCTGAATCAGCGATGAGGAGACAACTGACATTTAGAGGTCTATAGTCACACAGAAATAACGCCTGGTCTGAGGATCGGTTCCTATTTCAAGATAAATGACGTCAGGTCTTTTTAATGAGCATGTCAGAATGAAAATAGATCGTATTTTCTCTTGTAATATAGTATAATAATAGGCAAAAATAGTTTATTAGAAGGGAGACAAGTCTGGCTTGTCCCAGTGTCATGTTTATACCAGTTTTCTCCCTTCACAAGTTAGATGTCATTAATAAACTTGTGTATGCATTAATGAAAGCTATGGTGGCTAATTTGTGCCATTCGCGTTTTCGCCAAGCGAAAAGTCGAAAATTAACAAGTAAAAATGGCGGAGGCGCAGAGCGAAATTTGAGAAATAAAAAGGCGTCCCGCGGGGGCGCGGAGCGAAATTTCAGAAATAAAACGGCGGGGTTGCGGGACGAAATTTAAGAAATAAAACGGCGGGGTCGCAAGGGCGCGGAGCGAAATTTAAGAAATAAAACGGCCGGGTCGCGGGACGGAAACACGCATAGAAAGCATTAATTAATATTTTCCTCGTTTACCATCCGAAGAACATGTTTTTTAAAGGAACAAAATGACTGCCAGTTAAAATATAATGCAATGATAAAGAAAAGCCGTTATTCCGTCGAATGACAAATCAAGCTTAAAGTATTTACACACTTATAGGCCCATTATGCCTCAGAAATGTTTTCTTGTTTTATTTCTTAAAAGTTCTTTTTTAATAATTTTGTTTTAAGTTATATATTATCAAAACGTTACCCATTGGCCAATAACATAAACCATTGTATTTATCTTCGCTTTTTGGCAATAAGTACAGTTGTAGTGAATAAGTATTTTGTATATGGAAGTCAAAATACTACTGTGTTTACATTTTGCTACATTAAAGACACATTATTTCACATTTATCGCTACTTTCTTTAGGTAGCAAGCATCTAACATTCTCTTAAACCATTACTTAAAAACAATCTCTTAAACCATTACTTAAACGTTATAAAATTCATATTTGCCATTTGTTATGAAGTGAAATTTATTTATTTCCGAGGCATGACGTGCCTTTAATATGAAAATAATTATACAAGTGCCTGTATCCTGTCGGCTGCTTAAAAGTCACGTGATAATCACGTGACTACCACATGATAGACTGACCTACGATGTAGGCGACGTAGTTTAAATTTATTTAGTTAATTAAAACATGAGTATAATCAATATTGTTTCTCGAATGCATAGTGTATTTGAGGAATACCATGAGAAACCCTGAAGATATTTTGAGGTTTCTTTACTGTTTCTGTATTATATATGAATAACCCTCATTGTAACTTTCAAATATGAAGTCAAATATATTATCGCCAAATGGGATTTTGATTTGTACATGCATTTACATGTATAAGTATGAATTTCCTGACTTTAGGAGTTATGTATATATTAGTATAATAATCCACGGTTTATCGTTCAAATGTTTTGTAATTAACCATCCACGCATATCGGCCTAACGCATTTGAACTAAAACCGTGGATTATTCTACAGCAATGCAATCAAAACTACGGTGGCATAGAGGGGACATCAGAAATTGTTTATCCATCACGTGCGCACGCGATGGTGGGACATCAGAAATATTTTATCCATCACGTGCGCACGCGATGGGGGACATCAGCAATATTTTATCTATCACGTGCGCACGCGATGGGCCATCAGGAATAAAAAGATACACATATTCGTCTTGATATTTGAGGTATGAATTTTATATTATCCTTTGATTTCCATAGATTTTGTTAAGCTTGGGTTTCTCCGAATCTTGTTAACAACATGTTCTCAATTTTGAATTTATCAATCGTAAACGTGACTTTGTTTGACTAAACATCGCACACAGATCGGGAAGGCACACCTTTTTAATTATTTTTGTTTTGAAAAAAGACCCAGTATGAATCAATTCCGGAATCTGCTGAATTATCCCTTTGCTTCATTAACATCTCTTTGGGCTACACTTATAGTGTAATGGCGGAAGCAAAATAGTTTTCATTCTTTAAATGCATGAACCTCTTAGTACAGGTAAATGCAAAATGTGTTATGAAATTTTGGAAGAATTAAATTGTTTGCATTTAACTTTAGTAAAATGAAAGGCTTTGTTACATGCATGGTCTTGATTTTCACTTACTATCCAAAAATATGAACTGTTTACTAGTATACATTATGTGGTGAAAAAAAGAAGATCTTATTAATAATTAATTTTATATTTCGTATTTACTAGTCTTGTTAATTAAACACTTTGAAATAAACTGAATCTAAAGTTGATGACATAAGAAGAATATAATAAAACATAATTAATTATAAAACGTTTTACAATTAATTGTAACTTGTTTTAAATTTCATTTTAAGATTTCTTTGATATTTCATTCTCATAATTCTAACTTTAAAACGGTCTATACATGTGTAAAGATCTTTAAAATAAGGAAGGAAATTACACAGTCATATTATTTTTTTTATATTTTAGATATATTGGAAGAGTATAACCTTTTTCTCTGTCAGAAAGGGGCAGTAACTCCTGAACTACTTTATCTAAAGAGACCATGCAACAAAGCACAACACTTGTCTCGGTGTTTGGTTTTAAGACTGAGTTCAGATTGTACCGATTCTCGGCATGTATCTACAATAATAGAACAGGGAGCAAAATTACCCCATACTTATTTCCCATAATTTGTATGATCTTCCGATCAAAGTTTTCAAAATCATCATTGACTTTGAGAAAAACACACAGCTACATAGTACGGGAACTTATTAAAATGAATTATTATAAAATATAATCATCATATACTCTCCCTTTAAACAGTTAACGTACAAATTGCACATTTCTATCTAGTGGAGGAAACAAAATATGTAAAGAAGGAAATGAGTGATTGAAACACTTTATTGAATTTAATAACACTTACTATAGTGATAATACTTATAAATACATCCGGACATCTTACATGTTTCGTTTATATTAATACATTTATGTATAAATGTTTATATTTTGTATACTTTAAGTTTCCTTTATTTGCACATTTTGCTTCAGAAATTAATAATGTCTTAATTCTTTAGAAAGGTCAAATATGTGTTTGATAATATTTTGATAATGAATTTAGAGGATCTAAGATGTGAAAAAAAGCTTCAGAAAGTAGCAAGGAATGCGCAGTGATGTGCTATGTGCTGTAAAGGTAGCAAAATGAAACCAAAGTAGTATTTTGACTTCCATACAAAATAGTAACTCACTATAATACCTATTTCCAAAGAACAAAGGCAGCACACGATATTTCATCTTCTTGGTCAATTAGTTATTCTGGAACATGTGATAAGATACCAAAAGTAAAACAAGATTTGAGGAATATAAATGATATCATTCTAGGAGGTTAATGGGCCTTTAATTATGTTTCTTAAATTTTATAAGAACAAACATAGTTAAGAACTGTCCAGAAAAAAAAATCCGAAAGTACAAGAGATTCCAGATAAAAGGGAGTGAAACTGTAATTCCATCTTGAATATTGTTTATTAGTTTCCCTGTAAGTACCTTTTTTCTGTGAAAGAAACTCCTTCAATGTATTTCTATTGACACATACATGGAGTTATTTTATGTTGCCTGCGCATTTACTGAAACTCAAACTGAACTGTCAAAATAATACTATTGTGTGATTCATGTAACTTTTCTTAAGGGGGTGGAGGGGGGAGGGGGGCGTTGGTAACTCTGTTATAAAGTCTTGGAATTATAGGTATTATACTATGGGTACAATCATATTGTTGCAACAAGATTACAGTTTTATAAAATCGATTGATGCAAAAATCTGATTAGTTTTTTGTTGTTGATTTTTTTTATTTCTTTTTTTTTTTCATTCTCAGTAAAAATGAGTTTTTTGACAAGTTTATGCTTTTGAACTTCTCCACATTAATCATCTGACTATACAAGGAAGGTTGAATGGCAGATATTTTCCTTATTGGCCATACCTTGCGAGCTGACGCTTATATAAGATAATAATTAAGTATCAAACATAATATCATTTGATTCTAGCTACTTTGGTTTACTATTGTTTTTCATCTGGAAACGAGCAATGTAATATGAAATTGTGCGTTTAAAAAGCAGTCATGTGCCACACATCCAAATTCAGTTGCATATTTGGCGGTTTTAGCACCTACGAATTCTCACCATCGTTGTTTCGTTATTTTTGAAACATTAGCATAGAAACAATATTTTTCTAATCATTATATTTCTGACTATTTTTTTTTTTATATAATTTATTGCAGAAAAAGTGACTTATATTAGTCACATACATTTGATATTTACTAATAGTTATTGTTAGTTTAATATACATTAAGTACATGCGACGGTGAATTGTCTCGTTAGTTTATGGAACCGCGAAATTTCCATCGGCTTTTTATAGCAATCTCTATTAATAGCTTTGATAAGTCATTTGCATAATTTAAGCATTGGGTGCGGAAGAGAAATGTGATTGAATTACATTTACATGTAATACGTTTTAGCTTTTGTTTTACTGAAAATATATGAAGGACTGTCGTGGCAAAATGGTGATAATCTCTCTCCTTTGCTCATGAGTGAACTTGTCGCAGACATATTGATTGCATCACAACTAGTCACACAGTAATTTTGGTAAGAACATAGTACTTTTGGTAAGAAAAAGGCAACTTTATTTACAAACCTTCACACTTAACGTGTTCGATTCTAACATATTTTCATTAAATACTAATGATAGAAAGGTAAAATTATCATAAAATGTAGGCCGTTGATATTGGATTTGTTTTGCTGCTATTTTTGGTAAGAAAAAGGCAACTTTATTTACAAACCTTCACACTTAACGTGTTCGATTCTAACATATTTTCTTTAAATACTAATGATAGAAAGGTAAAATTATCATAAAATGTAGGCCGTTGATATTGGATTTGTTTTGAAAAGGGAGAAATTAACGGTGCAGTAAAATCCTGTATTCCGTTTCTGATAGTTTGGTGTCGTTGAAATTAATCCACAATTTGCAGAAAAAGTATTCCATAGTAGCTATAACCTGAGTGATTATCATGTTGTAAAAACATCAGCCCGCCAGATTATGTCAATAAGGAATGTGTTCAAATCGTGGTATTTCCATAAAAATTGCGATACGGGTGGTGTCAGGGGAGGATGCCTTTACAACTTCTCCACTTATTACAGTTACACAAAGTGGTGGGAGCATTGGCTTCCGGTAAGGAAATGCGGTACCGGAAGATATTGATTCGATTGTAAGTTCCTATAATGATGAATGATCAAGAAAAGATTGCATTTTGAGAATCTTTGAAAAGGGTAAATTTAAGAAATAACATCGGCCTGAGAGGTGTATATCGGCTATTTAACACCGGTTTGGAGTTTTGATGCGTAGGAATTAACCACGAATGCCATAGGCCTGAGTGGTTAATTTTGTCGCATCAAAACGACATATTATTACGACAAAACGTTATTTCGATTCTAACACGATAAAATAAGGAATATCATGAAGTTATTTTTCAAGCGGAAATACCTTCCGGTGCCGATTTTCGTATAACGCTGTTCGATTTTCGCACACTACTATTGCAAAGATATAGAAATTATCAAACAAAAGAAATAATAAGAAAAAAAACGTTATTTTATCAAGTTTTCAACAATAAAAACTTACGTCGTATTGTGTTTACATCAGTGCTCCATTTATCATCTTGTATGTATGAAATAACGTCAGCTTGTTTATGAATGAGTTGTTTACTTAGGATGACGTCATTACGCTGCTTAGGAATGAAAAGAAAACATTATACGAACTGAAAATATAAATAAAAATGCTTTTTATTGTTGCTTTAAAATGCTTTGTTAACTATACAATCGAGGGTGAAAACATAACAGCGCATATACAAATAGTCCCTAACCGGTGTTTATTGTCAGTTTAACACCACTTTTTATCCTTCTTTGTCTATAGTGGCAAAATCACGTGAGTGTTAGAATGTCAAATTGACCATTATGTTGGAAATGTTATATCACGACTCTAATAACACGGGGGAGGAAGTGTTACACGAAGGATGGAGTTCTTATGATAACTTGTTCAGGAGTTCTTGTGATAACTGTCGCGGAGTTCGTCGGAAAATATTCTGTATGCCTGGATGAAAATGATAAAGGGCCAGAAACTGCTAGGGGCCGGAAACTGCTAGGAAACCAGTACATAAATCCTTTTTCCAGTCTACGAAATCTGCGTCAAAAAAATACTATGAAAAAGAAACGGGGGTAAGAAATAATATCTCTTGAACTAAAATTCACTCAAAACCAACATTATATATCCTATTTTTTTTTCGCAAAGTATGAGCGTACTGCATTTCATAATGATTTACGATCTTATTGAATGATAAAACATGCCAAAACATGCCGTGATTTAGCACAAGAAACACACTGTCAATAACAAAAGTTATCATAAGAACTCTGTGACACTTCAGAGTTATCACAAGAACTCCGGGACATTTGAAAAATCGGGTATAAATCTGTTAGCCGGTGCTTTATGTTTGCAACTTTGCATTATAATTAGGTAACTATGTATGGCAAGGATGAAGACCAGAAATAAACAGGTCAAAACTTGTGAATTGGCAAGTAATTTGGAATTTTTACTGAAAACTACCAGATTTGAAGCAAGAGGCGATGAAAAACAGCCTGTGAATTAGTTTTTGACACATAATACAAGATGTAAGACAAGCTTAATCATTAAAGTTTAATTTAACACCTTAAACTCATTTTGGAAAGATGAAAATAACCATTTTTAACGAGTGTTTTTGTAGTATATACAGATGTTTTCCGACGAACTCCGTGACAGTTATCACAAGAACTCCTGAACAAGTTATCATAAGAACTCCATCCTTCGTGTAACACTTCCTCCCCCGTGAATAACATAATAATGAAAACATTGATTTGTACGACAAGTGTAATCATCATCGTAAATGGGAGTAAACAAAGGGTGAAAATCTCAATACAAATACTTTAAAATCTTTACAATGTTCCTTGGTAACAGACAATGTTCCTTGGTAACCGACAATGTTCCTTGGTAACAGACAATGTTCCTTGGTAACAGACAATGTTCCTTGGTAACAGACAATGTTCCTTGGTAACCGACAATGTTCCTTGGTAACCGAAGATGTTCCTTAGTAACCGACAATGTTCCTTGGTAACAGACAATGTTTCTCGGTAACCGACAATTTTCCTTGGTAACAGACAATGTTCCTTGGTAACACACAATGTTCCTTGGTAACAGACAATGTTCCTTGGTAACCGACAATGTTCCTTGGTAACAGACAATGTTCCTTGGTAACCGACAATGTTCCTTGGTAACAGACAATGTTCCTTGGTAACAGACAATGTTCCTTGGTAACAGACAATGTTCCTTGGTAACAGACAATGTTCCTTGGTAACAGACAATGTTCCTTGGTAACCGACAATGTTCCTTGGTAACAGGCAATGTTCCTTGGTAACACACAATGTTCCTTGGTAACACACAATATTCCTTGGTAACACACAATGTTCCTTGGTAACACACAATGTTCCTTGGTAACACACAATATTCCTCGGTAACCGACAATGTTCCTTGGTAACACACAATGTTTCCTTGGTAACAGACAATGTTCCTTGGTAACACACAATGTTCCTTGGTAACACACAATGTTCCTTGGTAACACACAATATTCCTCGGTAACAGACAATGTTCCTTGGTAACCGACAATGTTCCTTGGTAACAGACAATGTTCCTTGGTAACACACAATGTTCCTTGGTAACACACAATATTCCTCGGTAACCGACAATGTTCCTTGGTAACAGACAATGTTCCTTGGTAACACACAATGTTCCTTGGTAACACACAATGTTCCTTGGTAACCGACAATGTTCCTTGGTAACAGACAATGTTCCTTGGTAACAGACAATGTTCCTTGGTAACACACAATGTTCCTTGGTAACACACAATGTTCCTTGGTTACACACAATATTCCTCGGTAACCGACAATGTTCCTTGGTAACACACAATGTTCCTTGGTGACATACAATGTGTCTTGGGGACAGATTTTACATACTTATGTAGATCGTTGAGTAAGATCTGTCATGCAAAAGATTTTAATGATTTGTATCTTGTTGTTTCTTGTAGTTTTTTTTATATGTACTTGACTGTGTTACCTTTAATTTGTTGGCGGCAGTTGAATTAACCCTTGGCTCCTGGAATCACATGGCACATCAGCTTGCTTGTCACTTTTTATTCTGAAATTTTCCCTAAGGTTCATTTATGGCTTTGTCCAAATTAAAATTGATTCTAAAACACTATCCTGTTTCATTTCTGACTCTCTTATTAATATATATCCAGTATTTTATCATATTACAATGACATTCCTGTACATGTGAATCTCGACACAGACCACTCAGATCAGTTTTACTTTTGGTCTTTAAAGACCCATTAAGCCGCAAAAATGCCAGCTGTTAAAGTGAAGAGTTTGCCCTTTTACACATTGGTTTTAGTTTAAATATCTTTTTCTTCATATGCATATTAGAAATTAGTACTAGTAATTTTTTATGGTAGTAAAATAACAACACTTTCTTTACATTTTGCTACTTTTTGACAAATATTACAGTATTCAGGAGGTGGTTAAAAGGATGATGTCTTCAAAGCATTTGCCATTCACTGCTGTAGATTTGAGTCCCGCCAGAGGGTTTGGATTCTTTGATGTGAAGAATTTAATCTAGAAAGCTTATGAAACGTTGGTGGTTCTATTTAGGTGCCTACATACTTTTGTCTGAAATGATGCACGTACATGTAGCAAAGCTGGAAAGTCGCTGTATTACCTTTAATTTTTTATTTGCCTGAAATAATGCACGTATATGTAGCAGAGCTGGAAATTGAAGTCGGCATATTAACTTTACTTTATTATTGCCTGAAATAATGCACGTATATGTAGAAAAGATGTAAAATCAACAAAGTACCTTTACTTTTTAGTAGCTTAAATAATGCACGTATATGTAGCATAGCTGGAAAGTCGACATAAAACCTATACTTTATAAGTGCCTGAACAAATGCACGTATATGTAGCAAAGCTTGAATATCAACACATCAATTTTACTTTATTAGTGCCTGAAATAATGCACGTATGTGTAGAAAAGCTGGAAAGTCGCCATATTACATTTACTGTATTATTGCCTGAAATAATGAACGTATATGTAGTAGAGCTGGAAAGTCGCCATATTACCTTTACTTTATTATTGCCTGAAATAACGCAAACATATATAGAAAAGTTGGCAAGTCGCCATATTACCTTTAATTTATTAGTGCCTGAAATAACGCAAATATATGTAGAAGAGTTGGAAAGTCGACATATTACCTTTAATTTATTAGTTCCTGAAATAATGTACGTATATGTAACAGAGCTGGAAAGTCACATATTACCTTTACTTTATTATTGCCTGAAATAACGCACGTATATGTAGCAAAGCTGGAAAGTCACCATATATCCTTTACTTTATTAGTGCCTGAAAAAAATGCAGGTATTTATAGCAAAGCTGAAAAGTCGTAATTTTTATTAGTGCAACGTAAAACATGTAAAACCAAACCAAAAATAATGAATTAATAAATTATTTAATTAAGTTAGTAAATAAAGATAAAACAACATTCAGTGCTATTTTTTCCAAGTTAATATAAGCATTTCACACATTCCAAAACTGTGCATGTAATAACAAAACTATTTAACATAATTATGTTGCATTCTTTCTTACGAATAGTGTTTTAAGTAAAATACAGTGCATTATTCACAAAAGTTTAACCTCCTAGAAATTCAAAGAGAAAAGGCCGGGCAAAACTAGGGTCATTTATATAGTTAGAAAGAACTTGGCATAACAGAAAAAATACATGTAACAAGGCTGCTGATTTTAGAGCTGCATGCACCCTGAGCCAATATGTTTAAATACTTTGGCAGTTTGAGTTTGAGAAAACAGAAAGAAATTGTAACAATATTTTTAGCAGTATCTGCAATTTTAGAATGGCTTCTTCTTATGTATGGGATTGGTCGTTGAGTCGGTTTGGTAGGTTGTTGGTTGGTTGGTCGGTCTGTTCGAGATGTTTCGGTGAGTCTTATAAATAGGAAGGGAACTAACTCTAGAAATGGGCAGAGGTATATTTTAAATCAAATTATCAGATGCTCTCCCTTAAAACGTTTAAGAAACTAGATCTAGCTCTAAAATTAAAAAAGTACTGTTTGAATGTCCCATTATTGTATTCTCACAAAACACAAATGGCACAAATCAGCCACCATAGTCAGTACTTACTTGACATCTGTGAATTTCCTGTTTCTATAACATAAATGTTAGCATAAAAACAATAAACTCTTTGCCATAACGTATATTAATTGGCTTTACCAAGTATCGTATCCGTGTTTGTAATCATACTCCTTATCCGGAGATTTGCGAAAATAGTCGAAACAAATGCGACTAATGTTCAGATTGAAAGATGGATGAGTCTATTTAAGATAGATAGGTAGTGGTTAAGAAAGCTCGAATGGCCAAACGCTTTTAAAATCGTGCCGCCCTCATCAGGGTGTATACTTTTGGCCCTAAAATTGATAACCCGGAGTTTCAAAAAATAAAGTTGAAATAGTATCTGTAAGAAATTCAGTAGGTTAAAAGCTAAATCCCATCAATAATTTAGGTGACAACTAATATTACCCGTGCGATCCGTGCAGGTCAAGATCAGCCGACACATCCGTACTTATTCTGTAAATCTCCCTTAAATTGTTAATGGTTTTGTCAAGAATTAAGAATGGACAATTTCATCTAGATATTTAGCTTTGTAAGGGTTAAACAATTATAATGAATCGACAAATCTCTAATTATTATAAGAACTATTAGTAGTAGAAGCAGTAGCAGTAGCAGCAGCAGTAGTAGTAGTAGCAGTAGGGAAGTAGTAGTAGTAGTAGTAGTAGTAGCAGCAGCAGCAGCACTAGCAGTAGCAGTAGCGGTAGTAGTAGTAGTAGTAGTATGGTAGTTGTAGAAATAGTAGTAGTAGTATGGCAGTAGTGGTAGTAGTAGTAGTAGTGGTAGTAGTGGTAGTAGTAGTAGTAGTGTTGGTAGTGGTAGTAGTGGTAGCAGTGTTGGTAGTGGTAGTAGTGGTAGTAGTAGTAGTATTGCAGTAGTGGTAGTAGTAGTAGTAGTAGTAGTAGTGTTGGTAGTGGTAGTAGTGGTAGTAGTGGTAGTAGTGTTGGTAGTGGTAGTAGTAGTAGTAGTAGTAGTGTTGGTAGTGGTGGTAGTGGTAGTAGTGGTAGTAGTGGTGGTAGTGGTAGTAGTAGTAGTAGTAGTAGTAGTAGTGTTGGTAGTGGTAGTAGTGGTGGTAGTGGTGGTGGTGTTAGTAGTAGTAGTAGTAGTAGTAGTAGTAGCAGTAGCAGTAGCAGTAGCAGTAGCAGTAGCTGTAGCTGTAGCAGCAGTAGCAGTAGCTGTAGCAGTAGCTGTAGCAGCAGCAGCAGTAGCTGTAGCTGTAGCAGCAGTAGCAGTAGCAGTAGTAGCAGCAGCAGGTATCATTATCATTATTATTATTATTATTATCATTATTAAATCAACGCCCCATTTCCTCACCATGAGCCAGGAACTCTTCCGGGTTAACTAATTTAAACAATACGATATATATGTATGTGTAAACACAATCTTCATATTTGTATCTATTTCCTGTATTAAGATATTTTATTAAGTATCTTTCTTTGTATGTCCCGGATGAGATATCTATAAGTATTAACTGCGTCTTATTAATATAATTGGTTTAAACATGTTTATTCGATATATTTACAGTATCATGAACAAAATTTAAACAATACATTTGGGATTGGGCAGAAAGCTATGGAAGTTTATATAATTAAGAAAGTATCACACTAAGTAGGACGCATTTTTAAAGAGTTTTGATCTGAATTTAGCACTTGTGGCGACCGATATAAAATATATTAAGTATCCAATCCCGTCATATCACTAAAGTACGGTTGCAAAGAGGTGGCATTTGAGCGTTTTTATTTATCTCGTGCTCACGAGGTACTATGTCGAGGCCACGAGTTACTAAGTCGTGCGCACGAGATACTATATAGTGGCCACGACGAACAAAGTTTTGGAAACGAGATAATTATGTGCTGATACGATATACCATGTCGTGCGCACGAGATAACTAATCAATCAGATTGCACCATATATTTGAATTTTCTTAGCTAACTAGTTATGTGTACGATGGATGACACGGGTGTGTTTTTATTTATCTCGTGTGCGCGAGATACTATGTCGTGGTCACGATTTATAAAGTCGTGCGCACACGATAATTTAGTGTTGCGCACGAGATACTTTTTGTTTCAGTAATTGAAAGGGGCTTTTGGTTTTAATGTAGGTAAATGACAAATAAACTTGTAATGCTTTTGACTAAACGTAACTTAGAAATAACAAATGTGAAGGGACTTTGTAAATGGCAAAGAAACATCACATCAAACCTGTGTAAAATATTGAGAAAAAACACAGTGGTATAACTTAAACATCACAAAAATGTAATATCATCATGATGAGAATCGTATTAATGTAATGTCACACTCGTCATCAATGTCATAGTAAAGTTTTGTTTGAAAGTTAAAAAAAAAAGAAAAAAAAAGTCAGAACGCATGAAATATTTAGGTTATCTTGAAACAAACAATATATTTTGTTTGTCATCATTTGCTTCGAACTTTATGAACGTCATGTCAAATTACTAAATTAATTTGATAAGTGAATATCAAAATTATTCACCTTATGATGATAAAAGCATACATTTAGCATAGACTATGTGACAAGAATTGTGCATGTAATAATCAGACAATTTGTCCTCTAATAAAAGTTGCATACTCAGAAAGAAATGTTTCACTGATCAAGTATTTTTAACGAGAAGAATGAAAAAAAGTTTTATATATTTCATTGTTGTTTTTTTGTCTTCACATGCATTTCTGATATCATTCCGATTATATGAGAGTCATGTGTTGCAGATCTTACTTGTTTCTTTAATTAAAAACCACTCATGATTTAATTTAGTACCGAGTATAATATTTGTCATGATAACAGGTTTATTTCATGTCTAAGGCATATTTTGAAACTTGCATTTTTATTTCAGCACACATCTTAAAACTCGAAGAAACCGCACTTTCCGTTGAAAAGGTTTTGTGTTGTTAATCGAGCTTAAGATAGTCTTAAATGCGCTAGACAAAAGCCATTGCACTTGACCGAACTTGAAAGTACTATACTATTGCAGACGCGGAAGTTCCGAAGAAAGATAATTTACCAGCGGAGGATTTTGACAGTAAGTTATGCATACATGTATGGTGGCTGATTTGGAACGCTTTTGTGCGTCGTGTTGTCGCTAACGATGAATGACAAACGGCGCTTTGTCGTGCGGCGTGTTGTCGCGATGTCACCTTGTCGGTCGGCTCAAATCGAAGCATTGTCTTATAAACCAAGCGACAGGGCGACATCGCGACAATGCGCTGAAGGACAACGCGCCGTTTAGCATGCTCCTTTTGGCGCGTTTTGCTAGCTAGCGACAAGACGACAAAACGGAAAGGCGATAACGATATTGGTTGTGTTGTCGCTATCGACAACGAACCGCGCAAAGTGTACCAAATTAGCCACCATATACATGGCATACCCTAGAGTCGTGTGACTTTTAACTTGTTTTGAAGCAGGAGTCATGCATGATTTTCATAAAAAGACACGTAAATTAATGTAAAAACATATGAATGACTGTTCCTAATCAAAATAGCATGATCCCGGTCAGGGCGGGGATGAGGCGTCGTCATGACTCCTCACTCTCCAAGGATACACACATTTGATGCTCACGTACAGAAAAATATTACCTTGGTATGATATATTTGAAATTGCTATAAATCCAAATTTCTAAACAAATGAAATTGCTGTGAATTGTTAAAAGCATTGCATCACTTGATTATGAATATTTTTACTTAATATAGGTGTGTTGATTCCGCCCATACTACTGCAGATTTAATAGTTTATACAATGAAAATGTAGGCTATGGTTAAAACTCTAAAGGACGTCCAAGCTCGGTTTGATTGAGTATGTTTATGGATGGACCTGGAAACTTCAAACTACATTCCATGCCCTCTTATCACCGGTAGAATGTGATGTCCGAAACAGATTGTTGTTTTGTGTGTTTGAAATTATTCTGAATATACTTTTCTTACTCAATTTTTGCTAGGCTTTTTCACAAAAGCTTTCAATTATTTAATCTATAAAGATTTTAACACTTGACGTAAATATTGTAAATATTGTACCAAAATTTATCGTATAATACATGCGGTTATATAAATATAGTACTAATGAGGGTAATTAATCAATTTAGTTTTAGTTTACATAAACCCTTCCATTGTATATGTTACGGGAAAATAAGGTTCTAGATTCTTTCTTTAAAGCAGCATACCTCCGGAATAATGCTAATTGTCAATGACAATTTTGAAAATGTATTTAAAAGTCAAATAGTTTACACATTGTTTAAAAAAAATTACACATTGTGAATGCACTTACAAACCATGTAAATAACCAAAAAAGAATTTAAAAAATGCAAACATATCTCTTACTACGCAAGTCACGCAAAAGTATGGTAAAATATGGTAATAGATACTGCAAAATCAGTCAGTTATCGCACATAAAATATTAATTATTACTCTTCAAAGTTCTATATATTTTCTCAAGTTTGATGTTCATGAAATATGTTGGATAATCTGGAGGCGTGCAGATTAAATAGCTTTAGTCACTATAAAATAAATGAAAACACTCCGATGATTATAAATTGTTTAAAATATGACATTTTTATCTTCATTTTAATGGTGATGAGGATGTTACTTAAGTACGTTCTTCCTTCAAACTATTATAATTGTTGCTTTTTATCTAGAAATACATGTATATGATATTTTCATAAATAAAAGTCATGCTACATGTAAATAATTTCATCATGTTAAGTCAGTTTAAGATGGGAGCCGGACACAGCTTTCCCTCGTTACATTGTTTGATAAGTGTCGAAAACTGAAACATATGATACATTCAGTGATAATTAAAATGTATTAATTGTAACCGGAGATATTTTCAATTATACTTTCCTGTTGATCAGCAAATACTTTGCCGCTGCATTTTGAAATACCTCTTAGTTTATGTTATGTACAATCATTTAAACATGAGTAATGTCCTTGTATATGGGAAGTTTAGTACTACAGTGAACTTCATTTAAAGCGACACAAGTTTAGATAATTTCCGGGACTTGTTTAGTAAAATGAGCTGAATGTAATTTTGCTGTGATTTTAAGTACAAGTATATAATTGGCTTGACATTGATATGAATTTCTTAAAAAATATCTTCAGCATGATTTGTTGTCACGAAGATGACAGGAATTTAATATTTATCCCATTTTATTTTGTAGTTACTTCGTTTACTCGATGAAAAAGATTCATGATAAAACCATCACGACGCATGCTATTACTTGTGTGTTTGTTTAATTGGGTTTTAAACACCAAAACAGTATAGATCATATGCTTTCTTTCGAGTAAATTTCATCAAAAAGGTGAATGGTATGATTGATTGAATAAATATAGCTACTATATATGTATATATTTTATTTTTATATAACATCGTGTCATTTAATGAAATAACGTTATTATAAGATATTGATCAGAACATTAATTTGAGTCGAGTAACCAATTTTACTGAAAATAAAATATAAAAAATATGTATATAATTATGTAAAATATCTGATATTCACCTTTTAGAATGCTTGAATATTCTTGTTTTGTCTTCTCAACATGATATACCTTAAAGCTTATTCTTTTATTTTCTAGATATCATCGATTAATATTTCAATCTATTGTATAATAATTATGAAAACTTATATTTGAGACACGCGATTGATTATAACATCAAGGTCTAGAAAGTGTTTCCTGTTTTTAAATAGGGTTATTGAAATATCTTGATGTTGATCTAGTATTTAGCGAAGGTTTCTATCTCACGAGACACAAACGTTGTACAATCCGTTATAGTTTATTCCAAGAGAGCCAAATACAAGCAATTCAAATTCTAAATTTTGCCATAACGTAATGGTTTTACCTCAGGAACGTTTTTACGTAATGGTATTGCGTTAGCGCGTTAAAGCAGCGCGCTTCCAAATTCATACTTTTCATAAAAAATGAGAAAAAGCATAGAACATTGTGAAATGAACGAAGATAATAATTTCAACATTTCAAACAGCACTAACAACCCATGTAAATCAACAAAAAGAGCTCAAAATATGCAAAAATAGCCCTTACTGCGTTACTTACGCAGTGGAAATACGGTTCAAAATACTGCAAAATTGGTCATTAATCGCATATAACATCGAAATTTTTACTTTAATCTTGAATCGTTTTACTTTTCTTAAAATCCCAGTATTTTTTTATTTAATTTAATTTTCTGAAATATTTCTGTTCATCTGGAGGCGTGCAGCTTTTACAGCCAATTTTGCCACAGAAATGCTTTTATTTTTATTTCTCAAAAACTATTCAACCTTTAACCATAAAAGCATGTTGTGAAAAAATGGCAGATTTCATTGAAAAGCCTCCTGTTAGAAGTTCAAATTGCTATAAAACTATGAAAAATGCTTCAATACTGATGAAACTTGGCATAAATGTTGACTGAACCATAGCCTCTATAACAGCATGCTCAATCTTAAATTTCATGTTACCATGGCAACAGGGAGATGTCTCAAAATTGCGAAAAATCACTATTTGCATTTTTTTGAAATCAAAAATGGTTTCAAAGTGGGTTCGCAATGCAGGCTTTTCATCGTTGGTTACACGTTACCTTAAGATCGACCTGAGGCCATTTTTAGCCTGTCACATATCCAAAATTTTCTTGGCGATGAAGAGACTGCCGCCCCCCTACAAACCCCCCATACAGAAAGGGACACATCTCCCATTCTGGCAACCCCCTGATGTATCATTTTCATGGGGAGGGGGGCGCCGAAAAATTGATCACTTTTTAAACAACATTCCGCAAACGAAAAACAGTGTTTTGGGCCTAAATTGGGCATTTTTTTCACTATTTGAGGCCTCGAAGGGGGGAGGGCGACAAAAAGCCGTCAAAACACGTTTATATTAGGGAAAAGGTTAAGTTTGGTGTATTCTTATAGTATCCAAACAGTTACTCATTGGCTTTTACCAAAACCCCTTTTTTCATCTGCTGCTATTTGGCAATAAGTATAGTAATAGTGAATAAGTATTTTGTATGGAAGTCAAAATACTACATTGATTACATTTTGCTACTTTTATAATAAATTATATCACATGTATCTATAGTTTTTCAGGTAACAAGTTTTTAACAGTTCTCTAAAACCAATATTTAAACATTATATACTTTATGTTTGCCGTCACTAAAAAAAGTAAACATTTGTTTTTGTTTTTGAGGCATAATGGGCCTTTAAAATTAATTTAATGCTTTTTATACAATTAACTCGAGATGATTTTTTTATGCATAAATGAAACGGTGACATAAATGTTAATATAGTGTACTTCTCTAATCATCTGCGTGGCTCTTTTTACAAATTTTTTGCTCTTTAACGGACAAAATGTCCTATGGATTAAATGAAAATGCTTATAAAATTGTTAACAATTATAAATAGAGGATATTGCATAGTAAATGATAGAAGGATCAATGTTGAACTTATTGAACGAGTTGAATAAAAATCATATTATGCGAGCTTCTGGCAAACAAAATATTATTGAATAAAATTAAGTAATGAACTATATACCACATTCTATGAATAAAGACTGTTTGAAGTGCAAAATAATCATTTTTTTAAGTTCAAAAGTCTTATTTTTTTATTAGCGCTCCAAAAGTGAAACGCTTACATTTACGTAATAGAAAGAGCATCAAAACATGTAACTATACGGTGGCACAAAGGTGACATGTGTGTGTTTTTATTTATCTCGTGGCCACGAGATACTATGTCGTGGCCATGAGTTACTAAGTCGTGGCCACGAGATACTATGTCGTGGCCACGGGTTACTAAGTAAACAACGGCTTAGCTATCTCGTGGCCACGACTTAGCTATCTCGTGGCAACGACTTAGTAGCTCGTGGCCACGACATAGTATCTTATGGCCACGAGATAAAAGTAAGTTTCTAAGTTTAAAAAATTCATGTATTGATATATATAGTGTATGTTTATTATCTCGTGGCCACGACTTAGCTATCTCGTAGCCACGACTTAGTAACTCGTGGCCACGACATAGAATCTCGTGGCCACGACTTAGCCATCTCGTGGCAACGACTTAGTAACTCGTGGCCACGACATAGTATCTCGTGGCCACGAGAGAAATAAAAACATACACATGTCACCTTTGTGCCACCGTATATCTAATTGATGTGTACGATTAATCAGATTTTCGAATGTTTTTATGTTCTTTCTCTTTTGTATCATAGTCAAACATAAAAACACGTTCCCTGTTGCCCCAGAAAAAAGCAACCAATGCTCTGGAGTGCGGGTAACTAAAACCTGCACTCCAGTTAACGCACTATGCATGTAAATGTATACGATTTAACACATTTTCAAAACAAAGGTCCCTACGCCCACTCGTCAGATAGCCTCGTGTTCCGATGCTCTTTCTGTTACTTTTATAATGCAAACGACCTCACGTCAAAATATATGCACGGCCTTGCAATAGCATTTTTAAGGAGTCGAAAAAGCGGCATGGGTATGTGATCAATTTTATTTATTTTATTTTCAATTTAGGACTAGATTAATTCTTTGACAAAGGAACGCATCTGACAAAACTTATTAATTCAAATGTGATCTTGAGCTTTGAATGACTTTGACGGTTAAATTCAAATATGAAATTTAAATAATTGTATTCGCTTGTTTTTGTTTAGAGTAGTCTATACTAAAATAATTTTACTCCGATGTCTTTTACATTTTAAGAAAAAAGGCGAGTGTTGCCCCCCGATTTGCTGTGGCTCTTGTTTGTAATCTATTTCATTCGTTAAAAATGCAGATCTAATGATAGTAAATTATGTCCTGCGCGAAATTAACCAATCCGCTTTGACTTACATATTCTATTAAAGCGTCCTCACTGAAAAGTGGTTGAAATCACATAAACAGTGTTTACTTATGGCAGTTATTTCTTATACAAACGGAGAGTTTATACGCACTAACATTGCATACTTGTTCTAGCTATTATATTCTACTTGGCATTATATAAATGAATTGTGTTTCAATATGTGAAATTATTCATGCACTCAACAAAGGAACAATTTATGCGTAAACAGAAAATGTATCGTGCAGAATGACGATAGAGGTAAGTTTTGTACAATTACCATAAACTTAGTCACTAGGTTAACTTGATATGTCGTTTATTTAATATCCATATTATCTTTATGCAATGTAACACCGCACCCAAAAGTGCGGTAAACTTCAAAGCACACTTTTGGGTCAAATGCATTTGTGGTCAAATCGAGAAATTGACCCCAAAGTGCGTAAATACGCTACATATCAATGCAGTTTGGGTTCCAGATTTCTGAAATTATCATCTAAGTTCTGCTTTAATACCGAGTACTGACTTATTCCGATCTGCGACATTGAAGCTCAAGATGACTGTCGATACCAATATACGAGTACATCACTGTGCAAATTTAATAAGAGTCATTTACATTCCGATATAGCATTAATTAAAAACCGATGGTTACTTTTCCTAGTTGGTAAATGTTTTATTAATTTAATCACTTGAAAGAGCAATATACATGTAAACACCCTCAATTAAGACCACTATCGGGACTGGACCAAAGTGGTCGTAATTGCGGGGTGGTCTTAATTGTGGGTATTCTTATCATTGATTACAACGTATATGGCCATGGTCTTTTTAAGTCATTTTGTATGAACAAACAATATGTATCATAACCTACAAATACAATATATGTTATAATATTTAATCAGATGAGAGCAAAACATTTTTCTGAAGAAATGTAATATTTAATTCTCTTGGGTCTGATTTCAATATTAATTATTATATAATGTACATATTTCACCTGTCAAATAAGAAATTATTTCTTCGCAAAATAAATGTGCTGAAAGCAACAATGAACCACAGTAACTCTAAATTTTTATTTCAGACCCTATTTCATACCTAACCTGACAATAACAGTTTTTGATAGATGTTGAATTTTAAATCAGTTGTGTCAATGGTGTGTTCAAATAAAGAATAAATCAAAGAATTGGGACTAAATCTGGTGGTCTTTAGCTTAAAAGTGGATAATCGTGATGGGTCTTAATTCTGGCTCATGCAACTATTGACATAAAGAACAAACTATTCCGTCCGCTTAAAAGATGGTCTTAATAGCGGGATGGTCTTAAATCTGGATTAGTCTTAAATAGGGATTCTACTGTATATATATTTTAAGCCATGATTTTGTTGAGTATGATGTACGATTCTTTCAATATGGCATCTATCTTGGAATCCATCTTAAATTTTTCATTTTTCCCTAGTTGTGGCAGATTGACACAGCCTGAATTATTTTTGTGTCATTGAAATAACTATTATTAATTATTTAAGAAACACCTTCCTTTAATAATATAACAGAAAATAGGGTAAATTTAAATTTTAATGGACTCATAGTTATATAAGGAACTGGTTTTTAATTAGATGAAAATGTGTGACAATTATCGGCACACAACGCTAATTCATGGATAAGGCTTAAACAATATGCAATCTAATGTATTATTGTACATAATACACACCAAGAATATCTATACCTTAAGGTCAATATCCTATGAGATATAATAATTGAAAATAAAACATAATTATTATAAATTGCAACCTTTTAATATAACAAATTTAAATAATCTATCTCTGCTTTTGCGAACCGACCTAATACTTTTCGCCTACTTCCTTCCTTATTTTTAGTTTACAAATGACATAATCTACAATTATATATTTTAATTCAGTTTTATTCATATTGATCTAATTTTTAAATACCCAAAATGCGTTTGTTGGCTTGATGTTAAAAAATGCATATGTACCTGTGTAACGCAGTCTGGGGTCGAACGTTGACACTAAAGATAGTTGAAACTAACAAGATGATTAGGTGGTGCGCACGAGATACTTTGTCCTGGTCACGAGTTATTAAGTCGTGCGCACGGGATACTATGCCATTGCCACAAGTTACTTAGTCGTGGGAACGAAAAAATAAGGTGGTGCGCATTACATACTATGTCGTGCACACGAGTTACTAAGTTGTGCACACGAGATAATTATGTGGTGCGCACCATGTACTTTGCGGCCACGGGCTTCTTAGTCGTGGGCACGAGTTACTTTGTGGTGCGAACAATTTAGTTAAGTCACGCGTACAAGATGATTAACAAACCAGATAACAATCTATATACATGTATATTAACTTTCTGGTTTAAGTTGTAAATGCAACACAAATCTTTATAACTACTTAAAAATCACTATCCAAGGCCAATAAATTATACTTTAATTTTGACTATGTTAACTCCCTTTGTGTGACAATCCTCTGATAGGGATGATCAGTATGTATGCATTGTAGGAGCACATTTGTCTCGGAGCACATTTGTCTCACGAAGTGTGACCGATGTGTTTGTAAACATTCATATTTGCGGCAAATTGGAAATGAGACAGATGTGTTCGACACACAATAGAAAGGACACTCGAAGCACATTTGTACAAGGTAATAATTATGCCCGTCCGTTTACCGGCAACCAACCATTGTTCAGTGTTTTCTGTATTTATAAAACCGTTTTTAGGTCAGTCAAAAACTTCCTGCCTCTGCATAGGAGTCATATATTAAATTAAAGAATATCCCTGTTCTGCATGTCACAATGAAAATTTCTCCAGAACCTAAACACATATGCAGCAAGTCTATTGTTATCGTTATCAATTGTGATACGTTTATTTTCAATGCTTAAAGTTTTAAAAATGATTTATGGCACTAGAAATATTCTTAGCAAAAACAAGGTAGTATCTACGGTGGCATAAAGGGGACATACAATTTTCTTATTTAGTACGTGCGCACACGATAGCTTTTACGTGGCCACGCGATACTATTACGTGCGCACGCGATAGCTATGACGTGCGCATGCGGATATGTATTCCGCATTTGGACACTGACCGGGATCCTCGCAAAGTTCGATGAATAGTTCGATGCCCCGTGTATATGTCGAACCTACAGCGGTAAGGGACAGGTGTTTTTTTTTCATCAATCTGTCACGGGGGCCCTTAAATGATCTATGGAAGAAAAAAAGAAGACCATTACATACGTATTTTGTTTTCATCAGAAATATATGTATGTAAAAATCGTCATTTTCCAAGAATTGCGGCTTTCAGATCCGCCATTGAAAAAGCACTTACAACATGTATGAGTTCCTAAAATAATCCGGGTAATGCCATAATTATAGAATATCGGACGACTCAGAATCGTGCGAGACGCGACATTCCGATGAGACACGAAGCGAGGCACGATATTGTAACACGAGATCTCGCAATGTCGAATTATCCCGTACCACGAGATTTCAGAAATGAATACATTTTTACTTCTTTAAATAGAGCAAGTATGAAATTATTAATATTCAAATAATGATTTCTGAGGAAGTTAGATGCTTGTAATCTAAAGACATTCGCGATAAATGTGAAATAATGCGTCATAAAAAATGTAGTATTTTGACTTCAATACAAAATTCTAAATCACTTCAACTGTACAAACTGCAAAAAAGCAGCAGATGAAAAATGCTTTAGGTAATTAGCCAATGAGTAACTTTTTGGAGCTATAAAAGTATACCAAAACTACAAAGCTTTAAAGGAATACAAATAAAAACATTTATCAGGCATAATGGGCCTTTAAGTGATTTTATGAAGACTATAAAGGGAATACTACTTAGCAATCAATTTTTTGTCTCACGAACTAGATGCGAAGCGAGATGCGAGATTTCGGCAAGATGCGAAACGAGTCACGATATTGTATCATTCAATATCAACCGATTACGGTGTTCCGTTTGGACATAAGTCACATTTTGACTCCCTGAACAGCTATGCGCAATGGTACAAAGGTGAAATTGAGATGGTACGATGATTAAAACACGATGAAACGATGGTGAAATCACGATGATGCGATGACACGATAGAGAAAATAATATCGCGTTTTCATCATCATGCCATCGCAGTTTCATCATATTGTACCATTGTATTTTCGCCATCGTAACATCGTCTTTCACCATAGTATCATCACGTTTTCATAATCGAACCTTCGTTGTTTCACCATCGTACAATCGTTGTGTCACCATCGTACAGTCGTTGTTTCACGTTCGTACCATTATGTTTTCACCATCGCACCATCGCGTTTTCATCAACGTAACATCGTGCCACCGCGCTGTCACCATTGTACCATCGTGAACGGGATTTAGTTTGTTTCAGTGTACGCCTTCAGGTTAAGCCAATCAATTACTTGAATTAGAAATATTATGATTAATAGTTCACTTTAGGTTTTCATAAAGAAAGCATAAGCAAACCTATTGATGATTACACTTGACATGAGGTAAAACGGCGAACCTCGATTCTAAAAAAGAATTTCTGCCGTGGGAATAATGTGACAAATAATTCATAAAAAATGACATGAGACAAATGTGCTTTCTTGTCCCTTAAAAACACATGAGACAAATGTGCTTTCTTGTCCCTTAAAAAACTTGATCGGAGCACATTTGTCACACAAATGAGTTTTTTGGGGTAGACATTTGAGGTCCCATTTGTCTCATGTGGGACAAATACGACCGTATTGGTCTTACGTAAGACAAATGTGCTCCGAGACAAATGTGCTCCTACAATGCATACTATTGGCCTGTTAACCTAGCTCATACGATACTTGAAAAGGAATACGCCATTGTTTATTATATTAGTAGGGATATTGTCCATGGCCAGTAGATGACCTACATTGATGATTGAGTTCATAGGTCAAAGGTCAAGGTAACTATAACACTTCATGTAAAATTCTTGTCTGATGAATAACTTGGTATATAATCCATGGGTTTTATAACCTTGTATGTACATTGCAACTGATCAATAGATGACACCTCATGATATTTAGAGTATTGTGTAAAATAATCAGTGTCACAATGACACTAACTGTAAAATTATTGTCCAATCAATAACTTGTATATATGACACTGTGACAGAAAAGTGAAGTAGGGGCAGCATAGTATTATTGCACATTTGTAGGCAACTAAAAAAATGCAAAGATGTAGTGTAATCTGTTTGATTAATTATCTCGTTTCTACATAGTGCCTCGTGCACACGACTTAATTATCTCGTGCGCACCTTTTAGTGACTCTTGGCCATGACATAGTATCTCGTTCGCACCACTAAATTATCTCGTGCGCAAGACTTAGTAAATCGTGGCCACGACATAGTATCTTGTTCGCATGACTTAGTAGTAATTCGTGGCCATGACATAGTATCTAATGCGCACTACTTAATTACCTCGTTCCCATGACTTATTTACTCGTGGCCACGATATAGTATTTCGTGCGCACTTCCTAATTATTTCATGCACACGACAAATTAACTCGTGGCCATGACAAAGTATCTCCTGCGCACGAGATAAATAAAAATGCACAAATGTCAACTCTTTTTTACCGTAAAAGTCAGATGAAAAGTACGTTGTGTATAACTGAACGTTCTTCTTAGGAATTGGACCAAAAGCTTTTCATTGCAATCTTATCATGTGACGTATTAGTTACAATAACATACATCAGATATTTTGATTTTTCATTTAAGTCAAGACTATATTCTATTATGTTGCTGAAACATCCTCTCTTACATCCCGTGTAAGACATTTTGTGTGCCCGAACTGTCCTTATTCTACAGCGGATTTTATGAATTAATTGCGTTTTAGAATGATGTCATTGTTCCGTTATAGATAACGTTGTAAGTTCATACGCTTTTATAAGAAAAGGTACTAACAAAAATATGAAATTTTCATAATTTATTTTCGGAAAATAGAAAACAATAAATATGCAAGAAAAAGAACCAAGCACCGGGTATCGTCAAAGATCTTTGATGTTTAGAGGAAAGTTTTGCACAGCCTTTTTACCGCTGTAAACAGCTACCCACGAGCTAGATATTAAGGTCCGTACCGACAGACATTGTAAAATCCTTTTAACATGATAAACTGTTTGTACAAATAAACCAGACGACTGAAGCTAAATTATAGTATTAGAAAAGTAGATCAATTGATAATCATTTTAATCATCAAAAACCAAGGGTCATACATTAAACTCAATATCCGAGGTCAATTTCAAGACTTAAGATCAAACACGCACAGGGCGTAGAGAATAAAAGCTTTTAGTTATTATACAAAACGTCTACCTAAATAAATTTACACGGAACAATAACCATTCTAGTCCATTTGAAGCAATTTAGATAACTTTTGCTGAGTACCAAAAGTAAGTTTTACGAGTAGTTATTATTACATTTCGTTATCTCGATAATTTTAGTATAACGAGAGTCGACAGTACATTATATATAACTAAACTCTAGTTTTGAGAAAAGGATGTTCAAATGTGCCATCAGATGTTTATCTATGTAAAAAATGGTGTTCAATCATGATGACAATCATTTTATTAATTGCATTTGTAGAAGTCCACTACATTACAAAAGCTCTGAACTGTAAAGTTTTAAGCCATGTAGTTTTACATAATACTTTCAAATGTGTCAGTCTATATCTATATGAAAACTAGGTAATGCTACACATGAAATATCTAAGTTTTGTATTTTTTTGTGGAGGACATTCATTAACATAAAATTATTTTTGCTTGCCATGTTACGGTGCATGGCTAGTTTTCCACCGAGCTTTGCTATCTACCTTGTCTTTATAAAATCATCCCTCCTTAACCGTATGTTAGATTGTGACCAAACTTCACATAAATGAATATTTACTAAGACCTTCAAAATATATGCCAAAGTAGCTGAAAGTCCTTTAAAATGACGTGTTTTACTAAGAAACTACATGACCGAATAGATATTATTATGGTCCTGTGCTAAATGTATATAAAATATGCCACTGAAGTTAAAAAGTGAGTCCATACTTTAATATAAACGTCTAATCTTATCTGGAAGTACAATGCCTTGAACTTAGATAACAATTTTTTCATGTTGCATTTTCTACCGGATCCCTACAAGTATTGTTACAGATCTTGCAGCTGGGAGTAAAATCACATAATATTTGACCTTACAACTTATATATACATTACATTGTACACGGATGTAAATTATCACGTCACTTATCATTGTGTGTTTGTGTGATTTTTATTTTAGTAAAGATCATGATATATTGGATTTTTTTTATTGTTACATCCCTCTTTACATCCGGCTTGTTATTATTTTAGAGCGTTAAGGTTGGGCCTGAAATATAGAAGTGTTTCACTATACGTTCCAATAAAAGAAAGACTGCAAACATTTTTTATAAATTATGAAGGAAATAAATTCATGCAATTTGCCGAATTGTGCACAAATATACTGTAAGCAACTTAACTAAAAAATAGGAATGAGCGCATTTGGCTGCTAAACATTATATCTTAAGTTAGACTATAAATGTTTACGGGACAAGATCGTACTTTAGAAAATGTACGCTAGCTTGACGAACAGGCACAAACAGGTTACATGCACGCCGGGAAGAGTTTTCTGGATTCCTGTCTCATTACGGTTCCCATTCAAACTGACATTCGGAAAACATTTCTCTTTACCGTAATTATTAATATCAAGTTTGGCGAAAATACAACCAAAATGGGACTTCAAACTCATTGTTTGTTGTTTTTTTTTTTTGTATTTTTTTTTCACCGTAAAATAACTAAAAATTGAATTATTTATGTGGAACAATTTACAATAAATTCAAGCAAAACAATAAATTTTAACGCAACTAATAAGACAAATAGAATAAATAGTGAGAGTGAATATTTTGGCCGGAAGTTTGCAGATGTGTAGTAAAAATTGTGCAACCAATGTTGTATATATAAAACATTCCCTTTGAGGCTTTGCCTTATTTATGTTATTTTATATTTTCCTTTGACATTTGTCTAATGTAAGCAAAATGTGTAAGCATTGTTAAAAGATAATGTCACATACATTGTACTGTAAAACTTTAAATAATTCTTATTCAAATTTGGGTCGCACTCGAAAACCACTTATCAAACCCTCAAGGGTCGGAACATCTAGGCTATTATTCATAATAACCTCTGAATTAATACGGAATGAATGCAATTCTACTACGTTCTTTTAGATGTAAACAAAAACAGATAGTGTAATAATTGTTTATATATTTGACGTCAAAACAAATGAATTTAATTCTTTGTAATGATCTGATGAAATATATAAAGTTGTTTACATGATTATAATATGATATTTACATTATTATTATGTGCATGTAAAATTTGTTGTATGTAACGATGAACTGTAAATGTTCAAATAAAATTTCTGTTCTGTTCTGTTCTGTCAAAAGGAAAATTAAGTCTATTTTCGTACAACTATGAATGAAAATATGTCTGACAATCATAATCAATTTGAAAATGCCTACTATTGTACGAGCATAACCAAATCAGAATTAATGTCAACAGGTAAACATTTTGTACTTTCTACAATCATAACGATAAGTATATCAACAATGTTCTGTTTACTGTTATATTAGTTCTTGAATTGACATAATGTTGTTGGATTTTTATCCGATGTATTAAAATAGAGAAGCAACTATTTTAGGAGATTCCCATTATGTCATATATCAAAATGTCCTTCAAATTGGTATCCTCAGATATTCAGTTCTCGATATAATGGAATTCCCGATAGAATAAATAATCGCGTGTTTTTTTTCACGAGTTTGACGTCATTTGACAAGGAAACCTCCAAGTCAACACTGTGTATTCAGCTGCTTCAATAAAAACTGTTTTCACGGTAAAAATGTTCAGGATAAAGGTAAACTTACTCTTTTATTTACAAATCATCAATTTTATACAGTTTTCACTAATGCTTTTTTTTCTGTTTTATACAATCCTCCATTTTAATTTATCTGCAAGCCTCTGACAGCAGCCGATGGATGACGCAAGCAAATCAACATTAGTTCTAAAAATAGCCCAAGTGATACGTCACTAGCACCTGTCAAAAAAATAAAATACGGAAGCAAATCAGGGCCATAGATCTTATTAATTGCAATAGTTAAATACAGACTGGACATAATCTGTATTGAATCTAAGTTGATGTTAAGACCATCTAATAAAGGAAATGAACACATTTTTGTTATTTATTCATGTTTAATATATGTGGTATTAAAATAAGCCAAAATATGCATTAAATATGCATTAAAAGATTGTTTATTCTGGTTCATTTCAGCTTACTCAACCTGCAGATAGGTCAAGACTACGGCTATGGTCACCAACTGCTATGACATCAGCTTATAAAATGGTGAAAGATGAAGGAATTCCAGTATATAGAGCTGCAAAGCTAAATGGAGTTCCTCTTACTACTTTGAGAGACCGGGTTGATAATAGAATATCAATTGATTGTGTCAAATCAGGACCCTGCCCTGTGCTTTCTTTAGATGAAGAAGCTAAATTGTGTGAACACTTAAAAGATCTTGCTTCTGTTGGATATGGTTACACGAGGGCTGAAGTAGTCAATTTAGCCTCTGATTATGCTGTTTCTTTAGGCAAGAGGAAAGATGATCAGCCATTCACTCTTAATTGGTTTTTATAACTTCATAAAAAGGTGGCCAGAACTTAATGTTGTCCGTCCTTCAAGTCTGTCTGAACAACGTGCTAAATGTGCCAGTGAAGAATCTGTCACTAAATACTTTAATGAACTTGAAAGAATTTTACGTAAATATGATTTATTTGACAAACCGCACCTTATCTATAACATTGATGAAAAGGGAATAAATACTGAATATAAACCCCCTAGTGTTGTTAGTGGAAAAGATTGTAAGGCACAAGTTATCATGTCTGAGCGTGGTAAAACTGTCACTATAATAGGGGCTGGCAATGCAGCTGGAAATGCAAATCCCTCCATATTTTGTTTTCCCTGGTGTCCGAATGTTAGATGGTCTCTTGGAAGGAAAAAGTCCAGGTGCTGATGGTATCATGACACCAAGTGGTTGGTCAAATAGTGTTGTTTTTAAAGATTATTTGCAAAATCATTTTATGAAGTTTTGCCAGGGAAGATCAGATGACACAATTCTTATACTGTATGATGGTCATCGTAGTCACATATCAGTAGATCTTGTTGAATGGGCTAAACAGCAAAAATATTGTTCTGTTTGTCTTGCCACCACAAACCTCTCATATCCTCCAGCCTATGGACATTGGATGTTTTGGTCCCTGCAACTGAAATATGCTCAAGAATGTTCTAAATTTGCTAGAACACATCACAGAGTTGTCACTCGTTATGATGTCTGCTCACTTGCTTGCAAGGCGTACTCATTTGCTCTAAGTCCTTTAAATTTACAAGCTTCTTTCAATAAGGCAGGCATTTATCCATTCAAGAACTCGTCCTCTATGGTTGAACTTTTAAAAAGTAAAATCAAACCATCTGAACTTTACATAGTTGATGATGAAGTGACAGCATCAGGAGATCACAAAAAATCTGAAACAGCAGAAAATAACTTTTTTGATAAGAAAGGTGGTGATGTACATATAAAAATCATGAAGAAAAAACGTAAAAGCATTAATAGTATTGTTGGTGGAAAAGCATTGGAAGGTGAAACTGTAGAAAAAATGAAAAAATACATTGATGAAAGTAACAGTAAAATTAGTTCAAATGATCCTAAAAAGAAAAAAACTAAAACTCCTAAGAACAAAAAGAATTCAGCCACCAGCTTCAATCTTCAAATAAATGATAAACAAAAGCCAGGTCCATCCAAACAAAAACATTGAACTTTCTGAAAAATCAGACCTCTCTGATAGTGAAAATGAATCAGAAATACCTGATGAAGATAAGTGTTGCCAATGTCATCAATATTATGTAGACAAGCATTCCCATGGTGCAATAGAATTCACCCACTGGGCACAGTGTGATAATGCTACTTGTTCCCATTGGGTTCACCTTAAATACTGCTCTCCAGTCCGTGTTGTGAGAAAGAATACAGTGTTCTACTGCAACTGTTGTCTATAGCATGTCAACACTGGGCCACCATACTTAATACAGCCTCGTTTTGAGATTTATCTCGAGTTATCGAGAATTCAAGACGCCATTTTGGAAATCCTTTTTTGACACTTGTTATATTTTTTGAAAATATTTTTTATTTGTTATTTCATTGATTGTTAACAATTAAAAAACTTAAAGAGAATATATTTATGGATTCAAGGATGTATTTAGAATAAAGGTGAGTCTTTTTTCCATTTGTTGTTTTTGCATTTTATTGTTACATTATCGAGAACCGAATATTTCAGGATACTATAATCATATTTTGGTTCATATATACCCAACGACAAAAGTAAGTAGTAGTTCTTGTTAAGTAAATGAAAGAAATGTGTTTACAAACCTAAAATTAATTATCTGATTCCCAGATTATATAACTGTGTTCTAAACTGGCGGAACTATGTATTATTAAACAACACGCCGTTCGGGACCTGATAAGAGTATGCAACTCGGACTGGTAACTGACACATGTTTTCCGTAGGCATGGCCGACATGCACGAGCATTCATTCCATATTTTTATAAGCGAATTAGGAATGAAATTTTAGCCAAAAATCGTTTTTTTTTTCTCCAATTTTGTATACATACTAATAATAAGAATACCGAAAACTGGTGAAATATACAAAACATTATAGCTCATAGTGAGAATCAGCAACTGATATAAAACAGATTATTTTATTTTGAAACAAGGGCAACATCGTCGCAATATACGCCCGTCACAGAAGCTTTTGGCAGATATGTGGGCATAATAGATATCCATATTGAAGATATACTCTTGGCAATATCTGGAAAATATATATATACATTAACATCTTTAGTGATTTTTTATCTGAACTTTGACCCCTATGTATGACCTTTACCTTAGCCGCAATGGCCTAAATGTTGTGTGCGACACTCCACCTCACAATAGCGAACATTTTTGCCAAGTTATATTAAAATCCCTCATGCACCGGATAAGGTCTCTCATAGTGGTGAACATTTGTATGAAGTTTCTTTAGAATCTCTCTGTAAGTGTAGGAGATATGCTTTGGGCAAAATCTTTATATATTAACTTTAGTGACCTTGACAATCATCTTTAGTGATCTTGACCTTGCATATATAAACCTTAATTTCATGTTTTACACCATTAGTCATGATAATGACCATTTGTGTTTCAATCCATCAATAAATAATGACTAAAAAGTCTCAATACACATTTTTATACTTTTAGCCGAACTTTGACCCCATATGTGTGATTTTGACCTTAGCTGCAGGGACCCTAATTTTACGCGCGACACTGGGCATCACAATAGTGACCATTTATGCGAAGTTATACGGAAATCCATATATGCATGAAGAAGTTTTGCTCCGGACAAGCATTTTTCTATAATCAAGAAATCTGACCTTGACTTTTGACCTAGAGGCCTGGTTAATGTACGCAACACGGCTTCTCATAGTGGAAAACATTTGTATGAAGTTTCATTAGAATCCCTTTATATGTGTAGGAGAAATGTTTTGGACAGTATCTAATTATTTTATCATCTTAAGTGACTTTGGCAATCGTCTTAAGTGACCTTGACCTTGCATATATTAATCTAATTTACATGTTTCACACTTTACAACAGCAGTCGTCATAATGATCTTTTGTGTTTCAATCTCTCAATAAATGATGACTAAATTTCCCAACACACATTTACATATATTTATTTGAACTTTGACCTCTTTGTGTGACCTTGACCTTGGCCACAGGGACCTAAATTTTGCACGCGACACAATGCCTCACAAAAGAAAATATTTGTGCAAAGTTATATTGAAATCCCTTTATGCATGTATAAGTTTTGCTCCAGACAAACGTTTTTCATTGACCTCTAATTGTCACCTTGACAACTGACCTAGAGGCCTGCGCGCAACACGATTTCTCATAGTACTAAACAAGTTAAACAAGAAATGTCTAACGACTTTATAGCCTTTGATTCACATTTTTCGTAATTTTGTTATAGAAACTTGCCATAAATGGGTACATGGAAGCGTACAGTTATAGAAAAACAAAAACACATAAAAAATGACCTACTAGTTATAACCAATCAATATGTGAAGCATAAAGAGCTTGGCATTTAAACTAGTGAGCCCATTATGACTAATAAATATGTAAAATATCAAGACTTTATGATAAAATGTGTTCAAGGTAATAAGCATAAACCATATTTACATTATAGGCTCCTTTGACCTTGACCTTTGACTTGTGATTCCAAAATAAATATGGGTCACCTACTACATATGGCTATTCAATGTATATAATATAAAGACTTTGTGACAAGTTTTCATGAAAATGTGACCTTGACCTTTGACATAGTGATCCCGAAAACAAAAGGGGTTATCTACTTGTAATGATCAATCGCTATTTTAAATTTCAGCGGAAATCATTCTGACAATTAAGGCATGTGTGAACTTGAATTGTAACCTTGTTACGCCAAAATCAATAGGGGTCATCTAATTGTCATCTAATAACCAATCATGAGATATATAAAGACTTTATGATAAATACTTTTCGAGATAGTAAGCGGAAACCGTTCTGACAAATAAGGCCCCAATGACTTTGATCTTTTGGGCTAGTGACCCCGCTAGGGTTCATCTACTAGTTATGACCTATCACCATGTGAACTATGAAAACTATGTGATAAATAGCTTTCAATGTAATGAGCGGAAACCATACTAACATTCAAGGCCCCTTTGACCTTTACCTTTGACTTAGTGACCCCAAATTAATAGGGGTCACTTACTAGTTATGACCAAGCAGTATGTGAAATATGAAAACTTTGTGATAAATTGTTTTAAGAAAATAAGCGGAAATATGTCTGACATTTAAGGCCCTGAGACTTTGACCTTTGAACGAGTGACCCCAAAATCAATAGAAGCCATCTACTATGACCAATCAATATGTGAAATATGAATCTGTGTGATAACTAGCTTTTAAGATAATGAGGGGAAACCATTCTGATATTTAAGGCAATTTGGACCTTGACCTTTGGCCAAGTGACCCGAAAATCACAAAGGGGTAATCTGCTGGTTATGACCAATTACTATGTGAAATATGAAGACTTTTTTTATGAAAAAAATTCAAAATAATCAGCGGAAATCATTCTGGCATTTAAGGCCCCTGTGACCCTTACCTTTAACCTAATGACACCAAAATCAAAAGGGTTATATACTAGTCGTGACCAATCACTGTTTAAAATATGAAAACTTTGTGATGAATGTTTTTTAAGATAATCATCGGAAACCATTCTGACATTTAAAGCTCCTGTGACCTTGACCCTTGACCTAGTGACTCCAAAATCAATAGGATCCATCTACTAGTTATAGCCAATCAATATGTGAAATATGAAGACTTTATGATAAATAGTATTTAAGATAAACAGAGGAAAGCATGTGGTCTACCAACCAACAGACTGACTTACCGACCTACAGACCGATATAAGCCCTCTTCTTCAAAGAGGTGCATACGAATTATTATGCGACCGTTTTGCAGGCTTGATTTTGTTTTATTCAAGGAGTTCATTGAATTAACACGAATTTATCGAATAAAGAATGGTTTGCAGTTAGAGAAAAATAATTTTTATTTCGACTTTTTATAAAAAAAAAAGAAAGCCATTGCTAAAGTTATGTTGTCGGTGATGTTGCGGGTACCGCCCTGAGCCCTGAAAAATAAACGTTGATCATAACATGTGTTTTATTTTTCAATGAATTGCCTTCTATCTGATTAGGAAACAACAACCTTTCAGACAAGATCTTTAAGTTGACAAGACTGAACTTGACCGTCACTCATAAATGACATACATTCAAAATCAAATCTTTTGCTTGTATTTTCAAACCTGACCACAATAATTCTTCAGACCAGACTTGTATGCAGGCAAAATCTAGTATGACCTTCGAGCATCAATGAGCACGGCCGTGAATGTAAAAGCATTGACTTTTGCTATTTTTTGGTTGTAAATATGTTATTTATGAATTGATTGTCTTCACACTAATGCACAAAAATTCTCAGAAGGAAATCGTTCGACAAAAACCAATTAATTTTGATCTTTACTCATCAATGGCCTTGAACTTGAAGATTTTTATTAAAATTATTGAATTTTGCTTGCTTTTAATTGGTTATAACTTTATTTATTTATGAATGGAATGTGTTTATACTTAAACGCATCTATCGTTAGAACAATATCTTAAAACTTGACCTTGACTTTTAAAAGACCTTGACATCATATAAATGTTATTTCACATGCTATTATTTTGCTATAATTGGGTATGACATTGCAAGCAATAAACTTGATAAATGGATTGTCTTCGTAGTTGAGTACAATGTATGGAACCAGAAATAAAAGGAGACTTAATTTAACTTGACCTTGACTTGAATTTAACATAGTCAGTAAAGGTCAAATTATTGTTATATTGTAATAACTTTGCTATTTATTTACAGATTTAATTTATTCTTGAAAAATGAACCCATCGGACAAAACATGCATTATTGAAATATACGTTTATTGTCATAACTTTGTTATTTATTGACAAATTTGGTTTGTTCTTCAACAAAAGAACCCATCTCACTTTATGAATTGTTTTAAAATGACCTAAAACCTTAAACTGACCATGGCATTCACGGTTAAATTAATTAAAGTTATCATTCCTGTTTTATTCATTTACAGATTTTAGTAAAACTTGGACAAAACTGATATAATGAATTATTCTGATATGACCATGAACCTTAAAGGTCAAATTATTTAAATTTACAAACCTTGCTATAATTTTGATATTTATTCATGAAATTCGTTTATTCTTGGACAAAAGACCACTTATTACAAAACTGGCAATGATGATTAATTGTGACCTTGACCGTCAAGACAGTATATTTTTATTGCAATATAATGTATTTAATGTGTTGATCCTAATAGAAATAGGTGCAGATAAATACTATGCGACCATTTTTGATATATGTCATTGCCTAGTAGACCTCTATTAAAGTTTTATTAACCATACACTTAGGGTCAACTGCTTCCACCTTGGAGGTCATACAGTATCGTTAGTATAATTAAGACAAAATATGTTTCAGACAATTTACTTAATTGCGTGTCTACCTTAATTTGAAGATTATTTTCATTACAGAAATAAATTTACATCCGGGCGTATTTAGCCCATTCTTGTTATTGTATTCGTACCAATTCTTAAAAATTTTATAACCAAGGGAACTATATCATTCACTAAATTCATACCAATAAAGTACAAGAGACAGAGCTATTCCCTTTGTTGAAAATTTTTACAACATATACATAAACATAGTGTTTGTTTTGTGGCTTATAGATGAACTTAATTTTTGACATCCGCTCTTTGTAAAATGTTGGTTCAATCAACTGTCATGGTTCAATTAACTGTCAGGATTGATAATGATAAACCTCTATATAAACTGCCAGACACATTTAAAATGTGATAACAAACAGAAAGCACGTGTTGTGACGTAGGAATCGTTAAATTGATTTTGGTACCTTAATTCGCAATTTAAACCAAAATTCTTCCCGTTCGGTTTGCGTAAGCCTAATTTGTATGGTGATAATAAAATGAATATTTTATTCAATTAATTGAAATGCTGATATGACTTATATTTATTTGGGAAAAAAAATTGATTGCGTATTTATGCAAATACGCATCTTGTCTGAAGCACTGTCAGACATATCCAAATGTGACCCAATTATCTACTTGTGTATTGATGAATGATGCCCTTTTCTAACAATGAATCTGAGGTGGGAGATCTAGTGCCAACAAAACCCCTTTGTGATAGTGACCATGTCTTCGTTCTTACTTTAATGTCACGGGCAATTTACTCGGCCAAGCTTTCTGGGTGTTCAGTCGTAGTTTAAATTGGTTTTCATTGGATTCTACAAATGAAGTTACAAATATTCCTTTTTTTCTAGATAGCGTGATGGCGCACGAGATACATTTAAAGAACAGCAAATACCGACAGTGGGTCAAGGCAGGCCTAGGCTTAGGTTATCTGAAAGAAGGACTAGCACCATTTTGTGATGACATAGGAAAACAGCAGCACAAAGATATTATAAACCAAATTCAAGGAACAAAGACCCCTAAACCAATTGTACCATGTGGCGTCTGTCAGATAACAACTCTCCAGCCAGACCACGTTCGAGTCTCAAAAGTAATATGTCCACTCAAGCAAGATAAATGTAACTGCTGCTTTCCAAATAATAAGAAACCCTGTCCAAACAACATATGTGGTGCCATCTATGATAGCATTATACAGAATCATGCATCAATACCACCGGCACCTTTTTGGAGAAACAGCGATGCCCATGATTGGTCAATTGACCCATGGAGCATATGTAAATGTTTTATAAATGCTCCTGGGTACAAGGACAAGACATCAGCAGCCGACGTGGACTGCTCGGCGTTACTACATGTTATCATAAATAACAAATATTTTCATAATCATATTGGATGCAATGTAACAGGACCAAACAATCTTTTTGCAAAGGTTTATCTGTTTATTTACTCTTTGTTTAATTTTAATTTTGTGAAATCATTAAACGAATTAAATTGATACTGCACTAACGTGACGATCTTTCATTTTGATGCTGAATATTGATTAAATCTTACAGTAAAGCTCAATACTTTTATTGAATTTAAAATAGACGTAACTCATTACGGCACTAAGTTGGCGCTATGTCCATATAAATATGAGGCCAATTTTGCGAGATTACCAAATTTGAACGAATCCCATGTTCAATAAAAAATTAAAAACTTGCTTGTGCAAAACATTTTAAATTGTTGAATTGGGGTTGTAAATGTTTAAAAGTAAACCTTAAATTTCCCTTTAAATTCCTAAAACCGTTGCCAGTTTTTGGAAAGGGTTTTATATTCGAAATCCCGGGTCACTTTTGAGGTGGGTATTTTTGGGCCAAAATTTCCCTTGCCCGTGAGGGGCATGAGTGTTTGGTTTTCCCTTTGGGAAATCAAAAATAGCTGAAAAAAATTTTTTTTGAGCTAAAAGTCGCCAAACTTTACAAAAATGTTGTTTCAGAAAGGGAACTTTGCCCCGGGGATATAAATGATATAAAATTAAAATTTTAAAAAGTATTCTTTCCCTGGGGTTCTTATATTGTAACTCAAAGGTTTTTTAAACCCGAAGTTTTAAACGGAAAGGGTCGAGAAGATGAAAATCGGGTGTCTCGCTTAACATTTTTTTAATCCCTTAAAATTTAAGATTTTTTAAAAGTATCATTGCTGAACACAGTATAATTGTGTGTGTAGTTTTGTTTTCCATTCAATAGGTAAGGCAGTATAGAAATGCGATTTTTCACTCAAGCTGCATGGAATTAGACGAAACGGAGGCAAATTCCTACATTGATGATATGATATCAATTCTACAAGATGGAAAGGACCTTGTACACCATCTGGCTGCTCAACGAGCTGTCAGGAAACTACAAGATGTAAGTGTAAATAATGAATAACATATATAAGTTTGAAATTGTGTTTTGTTAGGATTAGAAATAGCACATGTTTTAATTCAAGACCTATTTAGGGTAATTGACAAAGTGTTTAAAAGGGTTTTATTATAGTCAAATTTAAATGACAATTGCCTTTAAAAAATGTATTATTATTATTATCATTATTATTATTATAGAAACGGTAAACCGTCTATATGGCAAATACGCCGAAAATAATAGGGACGGTATATGCCGTCCAAATGGCAGTGAAAGGGTATAATTGATGAAATTAAATATACATGCTCAAAAAAAGTTAATGTACACAAAAACAACCGTATCTTACGTTGTTATAAGTAAGATAAAAAGTGCAGTAAGAAATATAGTCTGACTTTGAGATATCTATACAACACATCATGTTATAAAAGTGGATTTCAAAGTCCTCACAAAATAACGAGATATAAATTAGAACAATTGTGGTAATTTTGAAATAAAGTCTGACCTTATATATAAAAATTATGTTTTATAGAAGGGTAAATAACATAAATTAAATGGCTGCAATTTTAACATAATTGTTATTTTCATCAGCTGAAGAAGAAGGATTTCATAATTACTACCGACGGCTTTGAAGAAGTTCTGGGTCAAATCAAAGAAGAAATGACAAAAGTTTCTAAATCAATAGAAAATGCCGCAACTAAAGAGGAATATAACGAGCTTAAAAATAATTTATCTGACCTTGAGACAAAGATGACCCGAGAAAAAGAAGTACAACTTTGTTTCTATTATTTATAAATTTGTTGCCGATTGATATACCAGTACGTTAACATACAAACATGTATTATTAGCTTACACACAATAAGGTTAGCAAGCTTTGTTTTCGTGATGTCCGTTGCATCAATATTCTTGTTTAACCTAAGTACAACTTGCGATGCGATGGTCATCTGTCTGCAATGCATCATGAATAATTTCTTGAAGCATCGGCTTATAAACTGATGTTGTATTTTGGCCTAATATAATGATCAATAGATGGTCACTTATCAATATTATATCAACATGAACATAGTTTAAAGGGGTATATAGGAGTTAGCTTGTCGGCCGGTAGGTTGGTCGGTCCGTTGGTCCACTTTATGTTTTCCACTCGAAAACTCAAGGCCACTGAACAATTGAGAAAAGAATTCTCCCGACAAAAATAGAGATAAGAATAATAGCATAGTGTAATCAAACAAACCTTGGTATGTAGCAAGCTTATCTTCAGTTAAGATTCATGGTCACTGTAAATAACATTAGAGAAACGGCTACTAGACAATAACTAGCGTTACTAATGAGTTATTGTAATCAAACTTTGTATATAGCAAGCTTATATGAAGTAAACGGTTGGGATTGCCTTTGAACCCCATGGAACGAAGATCAAGCCCATTGTTACTGCAAAAAGAAAATGTATTCCGGATGATAACTTCAGCCAGGAATAAAATATTGTTATCACATTTGGTATATCGCAAGCTTAACGGTGACCTTGATTTAGAGAGCTTTTTGACCTTCTCCGGTCAAGGTCATTGTAACTGCTACTTAGAATAGATAAGTGATTTCCGAACAATTACAATTGATAAAAATGATATATTGTAATAAATCTTTACACCTAGCAAGCTTGTGAAAAGACTGAGCATGGCATTGCTGTTGGACCCAGTAGATTTGATGTCAAGGTCACTGTTTCTAAAAATGAAGAAACTGTTTCTGGAATGACATTTATTTGTTATAATTTTTTGAACACAGATAAAACAAAATAAAATATAAATCGAGTTCAAATTATGTTTCAAAAGTCTTTTTTCACTTAAAAAATGTTAAGTTGGTTGGCAGGGGTATCAGTCACCTTAAGTGATACCTCATTTTGTACAGGATTGTTTGATAAGTAGGTCTAAAAGCTACCAAATGATACTAAAAATATATTTTAAAATGAATTAGGTATATATCTTTGGTATGTATTATGTAACATCAACTAGAGGTCTTCTACTAATGATTTTAAAATGATGTCTCTGATGTTAATATTGTCATTGTTTAAATGTCATGGAATTTCCTCAAAATATTTTTAGCAAACATTTAGAATATATTCTCTGAAACTCTTAACGGCTAGAGGATAGAAATGTGACACCGAATTCTACCAACTTGAAGATAGTTCAAATTATGGCCCTTGGTTTAAGATTGACCGTCGTGGTTGGCCATGTGTTTTCTATTTATGAACAGTATACATGTTTAGTAAAATTTGCCTATTGAATTAGTTACGGTCGTTGTATTCAAACAAACAACTTGCCCAGTTGCTATGAGATCGAATCCCATCAAGGACTTTGTATTTTATCCCGAGGGGACCTCTACAACAACACGTTAAGGAACATCAGTGATTTCACACAAGTGCCCGCATTTGTCTGTAATGATAGACGGATTTGCACTTGAAGTTTTCCTCCACCAGTAAAACTTGAAAGTCACACATGAAATCTGCAGTGTTAGTTTTTATTATTTATTTATTTATTATCCTCTATAATATATGAAGATTTGAACGACAATTACACAACCAGTTTTTAAATAACTACAGACAGAACAAGTATACAAATGTGATATATACATTACAAGACAGAATATAGATAAACAAATGCAAGTAATCTATAAAATGTATACATTGGACAGCACATAAAACAAAATCATATAATTGAATTTTTCTGAACAAAAATAGCGCTTAGAAATTTGACAAGACACATAGTCTAGTAGACCCCTGCCAGCCAAGTGGGAGCGAGAGGGTGATAAAAGTATGAAAATAATCTAAAGTATTTTTCGCTGTAACAATCATTGCTTCTCAAGTTTGTAAATACATCTATATATGAAATAAAAATTAGGTATTTTGATAAAAGGTGGCGTTGTTCTTCAATTTGACATTGACCGTATTGCGACTTTCACAGTCGTATAAGTATGCCACCGCGGCATCTGCTATGAGGGGACATATAGCAATTCACCTGTTTGTGTTTGCGTGCGTGTGTGTACTTGTGTGAGTTTGTGCGTGTGTGCATGTGTTATAGATTATATAGTGAACTTAAAAATCTTCTTGTGAAAAACCACTTGTCCAATGTCAACCTCTGCGAATGTTGTTCAAATTATAGCATGGGGTCAAAAAGACCCCGCCCTGGGGGAATTGATTTTCATTTTGTACATAAAGAAAAAAAATCTTTTAAAAATCCTAGGCTTTTTGCTTTGATATTTGGTATATGATATCATCTCTAAGGCTAGAGATTAGATATTTGGCTTGTAACATTGTGACCAAACATGTTTCAAATTATAGTCATGGGGTCGATATTGGCCCCGCCCCGAGGGTAATTGACTTTGACTTTGTACATAATTATAACAAAATAATTAAAACTATTCTTGTGTGAGGATTCAAAGCTTAGAGCTTTGATATTTGGTACATAATATCATTTTTTTATGTCGTCTACGAAATTTGTTCAAATAGGGTTTCCTTATGTATATAAAGTAAAACCATAAAAATCCTCTTCTCGGAATTGACAAAGGCTAGATGTAAGATATTTTGCAAGAAACATTGTGTAACAGACCTCTACCAAGATTGTTCAAATTTTAGCCCGTGGGTCAAAAATGACCCAGCCCCGGGGTCATTAATTTTCATTATGTACATACAGTAAATATTCATGTTTGAAGACAAACAACTTATATTGGAATGTCTTTATACTTGTTTTGCATTTTTTCTGTTAAGGGATTCAATAGCATGGAGTAAGTCTAAAGTTTATGACCTCTAGCAAGAAAAACGCTGGCTTTTGAAATAATTAGAGGTCATGAAATCTAGCAAGAGAGTTGTGAGCTTTATAGGGATATCTAATGAAACAATTTGAGCACATTATAAGGACATTATGATTCACAACATGTATAAAAAGACGATAATGTTTTTAGTTCACCTGAAACAAAGTGACAGGGTGGGCTTTTGTGATCGCTTTTAGTCGTCGTCTGTCTGTCTGTCGTCTGTCCGTAAACTTTTACTTAAAACGACATCTCCTAATAAACCGCTGAGCCAATTTCATCCAGACTTAACAGGAATGTTCCTTTGGTAGTCAACTTAAAAAATATTTCAAATAATTTAATTCCATGCAGAACTCTGAATGCCGTGGCAACCGAAAGAAAAAAACTTAAACGAAAAAAACGAAAAGGTTAGAGCTTATATATTTGGCATGAAACATCGTATAGTCAGTGTCTACCCTTGGGTCAAAATTGGCCCCGCCCCGGGGGATCATTGATTTTCGGTATTTGTATATAGTAAAAACCTTAAAAAATCTTCTTTAAAAACCAAAATAGCTAGAGCTAAGATATAAATCATGAAACGTCTTCTAGTGGGTGTCAACCAAGTTTGTTCAAATAAAAGCCCTGGGATCAAAATTGGCTCCGCGCCAGGGGGTCATTGTGTTTTCCTTTATGTATATAGTTAAATCTTAAAGTCTTCTTTTGAAAAACCCAAAGGGATTGAGCTAAGATATTTAGAATGAAACATCTTCTAATGGGTGTCTACCAAGTTTGTTCAATTAAGGGCCCTGGGATTAAACTTAGCCACGCCCCGGGATCATTGATATCCCTTATATGTGTATAGTGAAAAATCTTCTTTAAAATCCCACAAGAGCTAAAGTTAAGATTCTAAGCATGAAATATATTATGTTAGTGTTTATCAGGTTTGTTCAATTAAAAGCTCCGGGGTCAAAATTGGCCCAGCCCAGGGGTCGTACTTTTCCCCTATATGTGTACAGTAAAATCTTAAAAATCTTCTTTAAAAAAAACCTAAAGCGCTAGAGCTAAGATATTGATAGTTCTCATAGAACATCTTCTAATTGGTGTCTACCAAGCTTGTTCAAATAAAAGCCCTTGTGTAAAAAATAGCCCCGCCCTGGGGGGCCTATATACAGGTGATCGATTTCAGAGCCATCATGGCCCTCTTGTTAGAAATTGATAATGCTAAATTGAAATGATAGTATTTAAGAAAAGTAACTGTACCATAATTCAAAGTTTAATACAGTAAATCCCTATTTGTTCTATAGAACATTCCTTTATTTTTGAATTAATGATTGCACTATGACATTTGCATTAACATTAGACACATCTGCACATTGTCTTTTATTTGACATGCTGAAATATGACATTGACCCTAAAATTCACAAGACACTACTGCATTACGGAAAAGTTCAATTATATAGTAACAAAAAAAACTTCTTCTGTTTTATAAAATACATGTAGGTGGAATATCATTTTTTTCACAAATGCATTCTTGTTTTATTTTGCTGAAATTACAATAAAGTTTTTAATTAATGATAATGAACAGATTTGATTTTCATTCTTGAACAAAACAGCACTTGAGACATCACGAACTTGATTGAAAATTTTAGTATAACTTTGATCCGTAATTTACAGTTATTTTCAACAACTTGTCGGCATTGACCATGTGATAAAATTATAACAGTCAAATGAAATCTTCAAGACATTTAAATAAATTTCTTTGTGCAAAATTACAAAATTATGTGCAATTGCACCAGAAATGTCGGAACATTTTCTTCAGGAATAAATTATTTGTCCATAGCAATAAAGTTGAATTTCTATAAAAGAAATTATTATTAATAAACTGTCTCAAAACTACATCAGTAATAAGTCAATTTAATGTTTTTGAGATTTATTTGAACATTGTGTGTTACACAGAATTTTAAATACCGATATACCTTTATACAAAGCATATTTTTGAAAATTACCGAATAAAATATAATATTTGTATCATTATTTACGTTGTAGGAGAAACAAAGACTCAATGACGAAGATTCTTCTAAACAAAGAGAACTAGAATGTGAAAAAGCTAGTTCAGGTATGCTTTTATCTCATCGCCTAAGGCAAAGCGGATATTAGAAATGGTCTCCGTCCGTGTGTGCTTTGTAACACCGCAAAACGTCCATACCGCAAAATGTACACGTGTGGACGTTTTGCGTCGCATATCGTACACATGTGGACGTGTTGCGGTGCAAATCGTACTTGGTACGTTTTGCAGCGAGAGTGTGTCTTTGCGTCGCATATCGTCCATACTTTGACTTTTTTATTTAAAACAAAAAGAAATATGCTTAAGCCGAGGTTGTTGTTCGAGTTTTTTTTTTTGGAATGGAACCAAGCAGCAGCAGCAGCAGAGATATTAAAACGATGGTATTGAAATCAATGTAATCTTATAGACATACAGAAAAGGACGGCTTTACGGACGGTAGAACCTGGGATTGGACTGAGTGAATGACAAAAAATATTAAAATTATGCTTTGCTTTTCACAAAAGCTTTTCATATTGCATCAAGAAGTGGGAATGATTTTTTGTGTTCTTGTAATGACTATTGAAGTTTGGTTCTACCGTTTATTTTTACGGGGGATGGATGGGCTAGACCAATCCTAAGAATGAAAAACAAATATCTAACAAGGCCACATCGCTTTGAAATAGTGATTTACAAAGACAATAAGAAAATATCACTGTTTTTTAAAAAAATAAAATGATCAAATATGTGATCGACACATACAATCTTATTTGACCTGCATATAAACTATTTTGAATCAGTTTTTTTAAAGTGTTTTTTTCACTAGCATTTAATGAAATAATTAGTATGTCAACTGTTTATTAGGTTTGACAATTTGATTATCAACATTCCGAAGAAATAGATCAGACTGCAGAGACATTAACTTTAAAGTCCCAAAACTGTCACTTACCCCACCTTCCTGCCCCCACCCTTCCCCGGAATTTGTGAAAATATGTTCTTTCCCAAACTATGGTGCCTCAGATATACAGTTGTTATGTGCATAATACGGATACTTGTTGCCATTTTGAAGTTATACATTTACATTATCAAATATATTTCGTATGTTTTGATTACAATAATTAATGAAGAAGGAAAATGTTTATTTTCAAGCGAATAATGTATTAAATATAACGATGGAAAAAAAATCGTTTTTTATATGAATTTATGCAATTGTTAAAACAGATTTTAGCTACAGTTATGCATTGTTAAAGTTAAACACAGCATCTGAATAAAGTATTACATATAAATCTACTACTTATTCGCCGTTTGCATTATCGGATCAAAACCATGCAAAATTTAAGTTATTAAATAGAGAAAAACAGAATCCCTAAAGAAAGTTCAACGCAACAAAATTGAAAATGTTGCAGGCTCGGTTTGATTGAGCCTGTTCATGGACGGTACTGGAAAGTGCAAGTAAGCTTAAGCAGAATTCAACATTTAACACGTAAATGGTGAAATTTTGAATTTAGAATTATCCGCAGATGTTTTCATATGGCGGTTATCAGGAACCTTCAATGTGACACAGTAGTGCCATTCCATGAAAAGGGGCGTATGGTCCCATATTAAAAGAATGCTTTTGCCCTAAACGAGAAAACAATGGGCGGAACTAAATAAAATGGAATTTTGAAAGGGGATCTGAGGTTATGAAGGTTAAGACGTCAAAAGAAAATTTTAAAAAGCAAGCATCATATCACCTCAGCATTTTACATCTTATATAGAAAGATTATCGCTGATTTACTTTTTTTTTCTTCTCTCTTTTCAGAACTTCAAGGCGACCTGATTAAATTCTACAGAAAAAGGTGTAGTTCAATACCTCTCTCACCGCTTCTTGAAGAAATAGAGACACCTCTAGCTGGGTTCTACGTGATGCCAGATATAGTCGCCGTAAAACAGAAGTCCTTAACTTGTCATGAAGAAGAGAGAACTCCGATGAAGTCTTTGAAAGACCTGTTTTCAACCGGAAGTGCAGACCAGCAAGAAATTTATCTATCAGCTGATGCAGGCTTTGGAAAAACTGCTTTCTCAAAATATCTTGCAATCACGTGGTGTCAAGCTCATTGTCACGATAAAAACTACGCCTGTTTTAAAGATGATGAGTTAAAAACGTTATTTGACTTTAAGTTCCTATTTTTGGTTTTATTAAGAGACTGTACTTCTGTTTGTAACATTGACGATATGATTGAACAGCAAATTACTAAGAAACTTCCTTCTTCCGCAACAATCAATGAAGTTTTACGTGGGGAAAAATGTTTGATTATATTGGACGGTCTTGATGAATGGGCTCACCCTAATAACAGCTGCAGCGAAGTAACAGAACAAATCCCACATCGGTACGTACGTGACAATTGTGTTATCCTTACGACAACTCGACCGTGGAAGCTCGGAGTTTCAAATCTCAAAACATGTCAAATAAACAAAAAAGTAGAATTGGTTCAATTAAGTGCAGATTCTACGCGGCAACTAGAAGAAAATGCTATAAGGAAAATGACCGGTGTCCATAACGATAGGGTGTTGAAGAGTAAAACACAGGACTTTAATAAAGTGATAAGTGATCGTCGCCTAGAGCACATGCAAGTGATTCCACTCCTCCTCTTGTATATAGTTTGCCTATGGTGTAACAACATTTCCATAGGAAATTCAAAACATGAAATGTACTCCAATATCATTGAATTTCTATTATCGAGAACGTCAAAAAAACACCCGGAAGTCCAACTATCTCGTGAAACCTCTGCCAGTGAAATTTCAGATTACTTCAAAAGTCATGAATTTTGTAAAAAGTTTTACAGTCTTATAATATCATTAGCAGAACTAGCTTACCAAACATTATTTAGCGAAAACAGAGAAAATACGCTGGTATTTGATAGAACGGTTGCTGAAAAATATCTCAGAGCAGACGACATGAAATTAAGTCTTCTCTCAGGAATACTGTCAGAAAGTAGAAGTAAAACTTTAATCAAAGAAATTATCAAATTATCGTTTTCTCACAAAACAGTGCAAGAATTCTTTGCCGCCATATTCATAAGTTCTCAAAGTGACGCTCAGAAAACTGTTCTAGAAAAATGTATAAATGTTCAAGACATTCTGGACATGTCAAAAATTTGTGAATTTACAAGTGGAATGAATGCTGACCGGATGTGTGCAATATCAAGTGATTTAATGTCTGTAATAAATAAAGACGAGAAAACACGCGACTATAGAACTAGGACAGGTCGCGAGGACATGTACAATATTAATGCATTGTATAACATACAGAAAATGTTCACGTCGTGTTTACAAGAAATGCCTCAAAGTGAAAATATTCAATTATGTTTACAAGATTTCTTTATTAACGAAGACACCGTGCACAGTAAGCAGTTACAACGTTTGTTAAAACAAAATAAAACCAACATAAAATCACTTTATATATACATCAGATTCACTTCAAGCAGTTTACGTGAAATTATAGATTTTTTCTCTCTCACAGATCTCAGTTATATCCAGAAACTTTACTATTATGGTGACGAGAAGAAGGAGGCTGAGATAAACCGGTTATTGTTTCCCAGTTTAAAGTACGTATCTTTGTGGAGTGGTAAATGGACAAATGAAGAAGAAGATCTGAGTGAAAACATGGCGCGATGTCAAAACTTACAATATTTATATATTGGCGACTTCACGTTATCTCACAAAATACTGGAAACATTTTTCAATTTTATCTCCGGTCAAAAATCAATGAAAGAGTTAACATTGGACGAGTTAGACTACAAACAAAATAGCGGCCATGATTGTAAGAGATGGAACTTGGACTTGTCTCAACTTTCAATTCTATCAAACTTAGACCTGCGGGGGTTATCTGGGAGGCTACAATTAAATATATCAACACCGTCATTAGTTAATGTTAGGTTGTCGGGCATCAATCTAGATGAAAGTTTATTGTTACTGGCACGTGACATGTTGAATATTGAACGTGTGGTGATGGAGTATATAGAAATGACTGCAAGAAGTTTACAGAACTTTATTTCCGTGCTGGAAAATCTGCCGCAGTCAGTTACAGTCAAGATGCTCGCCGTTAAACCGGAAACAGAATATATCCGTGTTAGAGAAAATATGCGGAGATCACAAACTTTTCATGTGATACGAGACGACGGCGGCTGGTGGGGAACATTTGAGTTTAAAACAATAAAACCAAGCAAACAATAGACAAGGAAAAATCATTGTAAAATAAACTAAATAAATTATTTCAATGATTTTAAATAAACAAAACAAGTTAAGGATGGACAATTAGAAACAAAATGGCGGCTCTTCAAACTTTAATTAGGGCATACATGTACTTCCGTTTTAAATTAATAATTTAAGTGACAATTGTTTATAAATAAAATATGATAAACAAGATCAACAAGGAAAGGCGGCGCTCAATGAACGCAACCCCCATATGACCAAGCAACAAGAACCCAATGGCAAGGAGCCCAGGCGGACCCCAAACATAAAAAGGACAGGGCAAAGACACGTTAATCATTAAATGATAAATAATTTGTAACTGATTAGGAATTCAAAGAAAATAATAATAATCCCACAAAGTGGAAGGGGACAGGAGACCGGGGGAAGGGGGGGGGGGAGTTAATCAAAGAAATAAAAATTAGAGGCAATGGGGAAGATACTTACCGTAGACGAGAAAACAACAAGGGACACAAGCAAAAGTGTCACCAAAACAGTATGAAACAACATAGACATACATCTGAAGAACACAGTGGGGCGCCGCCTTGGAACGGTCAGCAGCATAATAATGACTGCTGGTGAGTTTAAACCGGTTAATGGTGCACCAAACCTCGCTCTTAGCCCCACCATGTTCCTATAAACGAGACAGTGTAAATAAAATGAATCCCCGCCAAGTGAAATTCTAACAGTTGTCATGGTTACAAAAGTTTAAATAAGTAAAACACTAAAATGATCATGTAGAAACATATAAAAGTAAACCCAATGACCATAATAAAAGTACTCAATGTCCTAAAGGAAGACAGAGCAACAAGAAAATCACCTACAAGGGCCCGACGAAGCAAGGCAGAAGACGAACATTAAGACAATTCAGTCCCAAATGGCTTTACGAACTATCCATCATAGAGTCTCCCACTTGGTCCGTCAGATGCAATCAAAAGAGGAAAGCGTAGTGTCCAACTGTAAAAGGGTTGAACACTAAACATGCAGTATGTCTTAAAATAGTAGGGTCATAACCTCTTTTAATAAAACGTTTAATGATTTTAGTAAAAACAGCAGAAAAATTACCATGACCCAAAATCTTACGAAGTTTGTAAATCACATCGCCATAAAAACCAGGCTGGCTAATCCCTTGTCGCAGAAGGGTTTTTAAATCACTATTGAATTTAGAAATTAAATCAAAGTTACGATTGTAAAATTTTGTAAAATATTTCCGTAATTTATGATAGCGGTAGCCCTGTTTTAGAAGCTTGCTGGTAATAAAAATATTCCGCTCGTTGAAATCCTTTACGTTGCTACAAGCTCTAGCGAATCTAATTAACTGAGAAACATAAACCCCGTAAGATGTTGCATGGGGTACGTCTCCATCTAAATGTGGATGATTAACTATACAAAAGTCAAAGTCATCTCTTTTATCATAAATTTTCGTGTGAATAGAATTGTTGTTGATAGTAATATGAAGATCCAAAAATGATGTACTAAAATTTCAAGAGTTCGTTTTATTAAGTTGAAGTTCATGCGGATAAAATGTCAGACACCATTTGATCAAAATAAAGATTATCTAAATTAAAAAATATCATCAAGGTATCTGGAAGTATTATTAAATGCGACTATAACATCTTGTTGTTTCTCTTCAGAGAGACTCAACATAAAGTCTCTTTCATAGCAGTACAAAAACAAATCGGCGACCAGGGGTGCACAATTAGTACCCATAGGAATTCCTACGATCTGTTTAAATAGGGTATTACCAAACCTGACATAAATGTTGTCTAAAAGAAAAGAGAGTGCTCTACAAACTTCGTCACAGGTCCACATAGTATAATGTTTAACAATACCGTTAGTAAAAAAAAGCTTTGTTAGAATTACATGCTAGAAAGGTAACTTTTTCCCGTGCAAAAGTTTTCTGAATTAGGGAAATTAGTTTATCATTGATTAATTTATGTGGCAAAGTTGTATAAAGTGTAGAAAAATCGTATGTACTGACAGTTGAAGCTTGAAAGTTATTAATTTTGAATTTATCCAAGATTTCACCAGAATTTTTAATTGACCTTAAGAGATGTTTGCCTGTGTTTTCATAGACTTTATCACAATATCTAATTACATGTGTTTTAATGGCAGTCAAACAAGACGTCAATAAAATAGAAAGTTTACTTGTAGTGCAAGATGTAGAATTAGCAATAAATCTGGCTTAGTAAGGTTTTTTATGTAATTTAGGAATCCAATACATAATAGGAAGTTTGAGTTCTTTTTCATTTATTTGGACTTTAAGATTAGAAATATTAGTAAAATGATTGTTTACAATGTCTTTTTCGGAGGCAGAGGTTTTAGAATACGCATTAGTGCTATTTAGTTCCTTATGCAAAACGTTAATGTAATGGATTCGTCAAACAATTATAATATTATTAGACGCCTTGTCCGCTGGCACCACAACAAATTTTGAATGAAAAGCTAGAATATCTTTTTTCAGATGTCTTAAAGTAAGTCTTGGTTTAGGTGGCAAAAGATGTTCATTTCCACGATAAAAATTAATACGTGAATCAATTATTTTAAATAAAACCGTAATTAATAGAAATAATTCAAGGAATGTTTTACGGAATTTAATGGATATAAAAGTTGGCTTAGGATATGGAAATATTTCACAAGTAAGTGACTTTATATTGAATGTGTGTGTGTTTTTTTCAATACATGCATATTTAAGAACTGAAATATATTATTAACAGTGAACAATACTCATATATCAACTTTTACTTGAAAATGTATTTTATATACATACAAATCAACTAATTAATATTTTTACCATGATTTTTTTTTTTTCCCGAAAAAGTTTTTTAATAAAAAATAAATTTATTTTTAAAAAAAGGCTTTAAATTAAAAAGGGCAACACAAATTTTTAAATTAACCCCCCTTTTACTCCTTTTAAAATTTTTTTAAATTTTTAAAAATTAAAATTGTTTTTCTTTTCTTATTTTTGGAAATATTGTTCTCGTTAGATTTTTATCTTTACATTAATTGCCGGACTCTTTAAATTATTAGTTAAGTGACTGTGTCTCTTTTAATAACATTAGATGCTGACCTGTCAAACAGTTTCCTTTTAACCATAAAATAGAGTTTAATTTTTGGGATTTTTTTGGCATAAAACTTTTGTGCAGTGAACGTTTACCAATTTTTATCCCAGGCAGTTTAAAACTTGGCGTTTTTAAATTGTGGGGGTAGGGGGGATGGGTTTTTTAGCTTTTCCGTATTTTGTATTTTATTTAAAAAAAAAAAAATTTCCGGGGTTTCTCAAAAAAGTGTAAAGTCAAAAGCTAAACTTTTTCACTTTGGAATATCGCCCAGAAAAAACTCTTAGTGTGGTTTATTTTAAAAAATTTATAGCCCTAGGTCAAAACTGACTAAAACCTAGGGGCCCGGGGGGCCTTATTGTTTTTTTTAAATTTTAAAAGTCATTTTTTAAAATAAATTTCAAGAATAAAGCAAGGATTTTGCATTTATATATTTCTAGTTTACCTCTACAAAGTATGTTTAAATTATAGTTCTGGGGTCAATGTTTGCCCAACATGTTTGATAAACTTCCCTTATACAATGAAGGTTCAATCTTAAATATTTGTCAAGAATCATACTCAAAATAAATCAAGTTTGTTACATTATAGCTGTTGGATTAAAAGGGGGGTCATGGATTTTTAAACAGATCATTTCAATTCACAAGGGCCTAAAGCTTATGTGTTTTGCTATTAAACATTGTGTAGTGTTCCTCAAACAAGTTTATACAAATTATAGTTTGGGGGTAAAATTTCCCTGGTTTGCCTGGAGGGTGTAGGTTGTCTTAATATGTATGTAGTCAAGCCAAAATTGATACCTTATTCTCTAATCATGTATGTAGTCTAGCCAAAATTGATACCTTATTCTCTAAAATCATAAGGATAAAGCTTAGATATTTAATTTGCATGAAATATTGTTTTGTGGACCACTATTAAGTTTGTTCAAATTGTTGTCCTGGAGGTCTCAATTGAACCAGCAGAAAGTGGTCTTAAATTTTTTTATTTTACATACGCGTATGCATTTTTATACATGTTGTTAAGACTAAAATAATCAACTTCTAATAAATCCCATCGAGACTTAAGCTTTTGAACTATTGGCATGAAAACTATTGTCTTTGTGAATTCTAGCAAGTTCAAATTATAGAATCCAGGTCGATATTGGCCCCAATCTAAGGGTCATGGATTTTCCTTAAATGTTTATAAATGAACCTTTCCAAACGACCATTGCTATTTTAATACTTTAGCAACCCTTAAAGTGGCTCCACTGAGGACTTTTGTCATGATGGGACTGAAAATATTTTTTCCAGATAAATTTACTATTTGATGTAGGTTAAGACCAATAATCTTTGTGCAAAATTTCAGATCATTGGCGCACTTCGTCTTTCCAGAATGATTATTCAAATTTTGAAAAAATGACTCAAAATGAAAAGTGTTTAAACGCGCTTCACTCAAATAAATCTAAGAAAAACATAAAAATTACGATTTTCAATTTATTTCAAAGTATTATTTTTAACTTTTAATCTTTGCATATATTTCTGTTTAAAATGCCCCTTCTGATTTATGTAAGAAATTCAAATTATGTTTTTTATCCTTTTAAACCTCAGTGGAGTCCCTTTAACTTCTATAGCAACTAATGACATACTAACTACCATTTACTTTTCATAGCAACCTCTATTTTTAAATATATTTCAGATGCAAATATGAACTTTGTGATTAATTATCAGCTTAAGATAAGAATTAATATCTATTTTCATTGATAACTTGCACAAATAATTGCTTCATGTCAGTTAGAGTCTTTATAATCAGGTGAGCGACATAAGGGTCATCATGACCCTCTTGTTCACAAACATTTGACTACATTAGAATGAAACATTGTTCTGCAAAGTTTCCCCATTAATAAGATATGCGTTAATCTTGTGTCTTATTTCTCGTTTCAGCGGCCTTAGATCAACAAAGATCTTTGTGATGCAGAATTAGGATTGTGTAGATATAGATAATTTCGAACAACAAAAATAAAATACCATGTTCCTTTGTTGACAAGGTAAGCTTTAAATTATATTTATGATTGACAGATCAATTAAATCCAATAAAGATAGTAAATTAAATATCGAAGACTGCTTCCATGCAAAAGACAATTGCTTCTTTCATCACATTTATAAACGGACGATTTTTAGAGAAATTTTTCGCCGAGTTTTGTAAGCCGAGTTTCAGTACCATCTGAGTTTAATACCTCTTAAGCACAGTTTTGTACTAGTTATCTAAACGAATGGTCTGTGGTTCTACTAGAATATCAGCTTAAGCCAAATAGTTAAATTCACTTAGCTGACAACAGGCAGTGGTTCTACTCAGATGTCAGCTATTATGCCCAGATGGCTTATCCCCCCCACCTTTGCACCCGTGCAGCCCTTTTCCCTTTAATTCCCTTATGGGCCCGTTTTTGTTTATATTATTTCACATTAAATGTCCTACTCCTTTCGCCCTTGTGTCCACTCCAAGTTTTTGTTTGGTGCCTTCTGGGTGTCCTACTTGGGTGTGTTCGGGGGCAGCGTCCTATGAACGTTGCCTTTGCCTTGTTGATCTTTATTCTTGTTATTTCACAGCAGGCCATATGTTTATGTGATGTCATCACAATTGCCTATATGTTTACTCAGTTGGTCGGCTGTACTTGGATATCATCTCGTGCCTCTTACACGGATATCAGCTTATGTCAAGTACTTAAATTCATATGACTGAAAAAGGCAATTGTTCCACTTAGATGTCAGCTCTTGCCTAAATGATTAATTCAGTTGGCTTACAGATCGAAGTTTGTGGTTCTACTCGGATATCTGCTTATGCTTAAAAATTTCAATTCAGCTGGCTTGGGGAAGGTGTAATTTTCAATTCAGTTCCTTCACGGAAGGCCCGAGTTTCTCCTCTGAACTTGTCGTCGCATGCCTATATTATTCAATTAAGTTGATTGACTACTCGGATATCAGCTCATGCCTAAATAATTCAATTCACTTTACTTACAGATGGTCCGTACTTCTACTTATTTACCAGCTAATATGCTTAAATAATCCATTTCAGCTGGCCGGCGGAAGATGTATTATTCAATTCAATTTGCTTACGGAAGGTCTGTGGTTCTACTCATATGTCAGGTCGTGGACATATAATGATCATATAAAGTGCTTTCAATATATGACATATTCATATTTCTATCACTTTATGTCAACTATTTTTACAAATGAAGAAAACTTATGGGCTAGTTGTATTATATATGTTTGACAGTTATATGATTTGATTTCTAAAAAATGTTTACACATGCCATTATAATAAATAAATTACTAAGTTACTAACTATAATTAAAACAACCTGGCCTATGGAAGTTCATGATTTGCATTTACTTTCTTTTACCTTAAATGTGCGTTAATCATAAAATCCATAAAACATAATTATTGTTTTACATAACAAATCCTGTAATCTACACTATTTCACCCTGTTATATTTCAATTTTCTCATTTATTCTTTATTCCTCTTTATACATGTTATACTTATTTTCAGAAAATCAGCTGAGTAAATCTACAGTGACAATGATTATTTATGATGCTTCTACTAGAGTTCAACATGAACACCTGGTTCCTGGCTTTATTGAAACATATCCAAAAGAAAATTGTTTTAAAAAAGTGCATCACAAATACTATCTAAAATATTCTAGTTCCTGAATGAAACGAAAACAGACCAGCAATGTGTAACTTACTTTTGCATCTTAAATTGTACCTAAAATCTGTTCTCTTCAAGAAAAATTTACATCCAAAAAGAAAGGTCTTACCAAGACCACTGTGAAATATGTAAGAGTTCCTTCAGAAAACTTGTTTGTGAATTACATATATACCATTAGAAAACACAAATGAAACTTGTAAAAAACGCTTAAAATTAAAGTGGATTGGTCTAGAATGTACATATATTCCAGATTAAAGTACTTTGTATTGATAAATAAATAAGAGATTGCGCCTTTTGGATACTCTTATGAGATATTACTGAAAACAAAAAAGTTGATTGATTTCTAAAGAGATTTTAGTATGAACACAATATATGATGAGTTATAATATTTTGTTGTAGAAACCCTTTATTATATGCTATATATGTTCATATGTCATTCGGTCATGTATTTTATACACTTTGTAATACCAACATCACTCGTATATACAATTCCTTTCGTGGTTTTAACATATGATACTAAATACTATCAACATATTTATTTATGGCATTGTAAATATTCCATTATAGACCAATTCACTTTAAAGAAAGTATGATTTAAATTGTTTTTATTTAATTAGATAAAATTATATGTGAAAAAGTTGAACCTATATCTACATAATGACTAACATTGAAAAAAAAATAATGTTTAATCTTGTACAAATTAGTTTAGTAATAATAACTTAAGATATAAGTTTTTTGTTGTTGTTGTTGTTTTTTTTTTAAATTTGTATGCTTATGTTACAATAATGAGATATAAGGAAATTTGGAGGTTTCTTATATAATTACAATTATATGGCAAAAATGATATTTGAAAGGTTGATATAACTTTAGAAAAAAAGAGCGAAGGTGTATATACATGTATTGCAATTTGCTATTGGTTTTATCTTAATTAAGATGAACATATATTATTAGTTATAATGATTTAACAAATTATATAACGTAGATTAAATGGTTGTAAGTAAATATAACCAAAGCTTTCTGGGTATCTTAAGACAACGGTTTTTATACATGACCATATGCACTTTCAAAACGTTTTCATAAGGAAAATTGTATAAAACTACAACGATTGTCTTTTTCGTTTAATTATAAAGAATGAAAATAGTATCTTAATCTTCCCATTCTGGAAATTTCATCAGTCATGGCAGTTGCGCGTGCTGTACTATAGCACCTTACAATGACGTAATTTTACCGTAATAAATCACATCCTGTTGTAAGAAAATAGTTACGGTTGTAATGACATAAATTTCCGTTGAACATTGGGAAAAAGAATTTAAAATATAATGGAATATGGTAGAATATCCAAGAAAAAATATCTGACATGCGTTTGTGGTTCGGATGGGAATGTCCGTCCAGAGGGGACCCTTCCATGTGCGGTAGCTTGGCAAGTGTCTTAGTTTGCCCAATGGGCGGGTCTCCTCGGGACAGATATATTCCGATCCGAACCGCAACATAATTATGACATATATTATTAATCTAAAAGATCTTCATAGTACACTTAAATCATTACAAGACAATAGAAATCATTATTAGTGCTGTTCAGATGTGTTTATCAATTATAGGTGCATCTATATAATTGTACATTATTGTATATTATCCATGTTCTAGTTATATTTGATGTTGTTCTGCTTATATATAAACATATGTTTATAGTTATCTATAAGTTCTTACCATTTTTATGTTTGAGTTACTGTGTATCTCATTGTTAAACTGGTATATTTATTATTGACATGTACATTAAACTTCAGAGAAAAGAAAACACAAAATGACATTATAGTACTTATCTCTTAATATGTTATAAAGAAAGTAACATACATTCAGTTAACACGATAAGGGTACATCCAGAAGGATGGGATATTGTCATGTTACTATATGTATGACGTCAACTTTTGCGTCATTGTATAATCAATGTTGTAACAACATATTTTTAATATTGTCAGACTGTCTTTTTAGTATTAGATTATTCTTTGTAATTGTTTAAATTAATGCACACTTTGAAATTTGGTATATTGTATTTAGTTTCAGTCTTCTTATTTCTATTTTACATAGAGCACAACTGCACGCACTTTATATTTGTTACAAGAATAATGCCAAGTAAAATGATCATTACATCCATGTAGGACGTATAACAGCTGCAAACTCTAATGTCATTATTAGATTATCGCTTACTTTTAGATTAAATTTTGATATTATCTAGCTAGCTTACGGAACGTCGCTGGTTCTACTCAGGTGCCCGTTCGTGCCTGAAATAATGCACGAAAGGGCACCTAAAATCTTCCTCCACCAGTAAAGCTGGAACGTCGCCATATGACCTATACTGTGTCGATGTGACGTAAAACCCAAAACAAACAAATCAAAACAAATTCAAACATTTAGAAAGTGTTTTATATAGATCAAACTACAGTAATTTTTTTTAAATATACAAAAAGTTTAACTACTGTAACATTCTTTTAGTGACAGCAATGCAACTTTATTACCATACATTTGCAAACTAGTTATAAATATAAGCTTTTCAAAGATATTATGCTTGTAACGAATTTCGAGTGTTTCATTAAATTGCACCCATATATGCCCTGTGTACTTATTTGCATTCGCCTTAAGCGAAAAATAATATCTTTAAAAGATTTAGAAATAATTAATGTTTTTTTTAAACTTGATTAATACATGTATAAATGACAACTTGCATATCCTGTGTTTTAGTTAACCTGAGTGCATTGTCCTTGTGGTGAATTCTTAGGATCGTCGAAACTTTAAAAATATCGCTACAAAAGTGCAATGACTAGAGATAAGATATTTGTTTTGTAGCATTTTCTAATAAAACTTTACTTTGAAGTTTGTCCAAATCATGCTCTAGGGTTAAATCTGACCCCGCCTTTGGGTTCTATTTTACATAGACTCATGAAGGGAACATCTGTTAAGTTATTCTTCCTTAAAGGTCGTTGCATAGAGCTCAGAGATTTTATATGGGACATTGTCTTAATAAATTGCCAAAATCAATGGATTTCAGTTGAGTGAATTAGGGACAACATCTTATTACTTTTAGATATGTTTTTTTGTTTACATGTATATAGTTTTCATAGAAACGATTATGTATAATGTATTAAGATATGTATTTTTGTATTACGAATGTATTCAATATAGCACTTATTCTCTATTAACCCATTCATATCAGTAATTATACCCTTACACAATGAAGTTGTAAAGAAGGTTTGTACTGGAATCACCTTGGTTTTCCTTCATGCTTTTTATATTTAGTTTTCTTGAATATTCATAGGTAGATAAATCTAATAAAAAGGCTGTGTGTAAAAACCATATTTCTTATAACAGAATTTATAACACATAAAACCCTTTAATGTTCGCAAAGCTTAATTTTTGGTTCCAAGCCATTGAGGTAAATTGCTCCCATGTGCACATTTTAGAGTTATTTCTATTATGTATTTTAAATTTTCATATTTTTACATTTTGCCTAAACACATCTCATACATAATTGGAGGTTACAATCTACTTGAAACGATTTGCCAGATATATCTTATTGGGGTAAATGCAGTGACATAATTTTGTAGGTATTGCCCTTTGTTATAGTTTAGACATATTTTTTGTGTAGAGCATAATTTTTAGTCCATAATTATAATGTTTGAGCATGAAAGTTTAACTTTCTGACAAAACAACAGACAATGTTATTTGTACAAGCTAGGGGAGAGGATGTTATAAAACCTTTTGAAGAATTGAAAATGTAATGATAAAATGTTATTGTGATTTTGTTCTTCAAATAGTGCGGTTAATATTCAATCTGATACTTACAATATATAATTATGTATATTTATGTAGTTTCCATATCTTAATATTGAAATATAAGATAAGACAATTTCTAGAAAATATTATAATTAACATATTACTGTTTCACATGTTATTTAGTAAAATGAGATAGGTAGATGTACATGTACATTTTGTTATATATATTATAATGAGTGTACTATAAGTATTGATTGCAAGTATGATATGTTTACAGACATTTTACTTTTTAAGAATTAATGTTCAATGCTTATATAATGTTATAGTCCATATAATTAATAAAAATGAAATTGTGAAATCAATTGATGTGTGTGTTATTATTTACACAAATGTACGTACATTAGATTCTTAAGTACCTATATGTAAAAACCATAACAAGCTGGATGTTTTATAAAAGGACCAAAATATAGCAATTAAAACAAACAACATGGCAGCATTATGAAAGAACCTAAAAAATAGGGAATAATAGAGGCTGGCCTCATTATAAAAGAAACCTAGATATCAGAACTAAAAATGTTGGTTGCATTATGAAATAACCTAAAAATAACAACTAGAACAAACAACCTTGCTGCATTGTAAAACCAAAACACGCATGCCGCTTTATGAAATGACGTAAATATAACAACAAAAACAAGATGGCCGTACACAAAATACGTTGACAGCATTAAAAAAGTGCCTAGGTATTAAAAGTAAAACATCTTTAACAAGCTGGCCGCATTATGAAAGAGCTCAGAAATAAGAATTAACGTACCAAATTATGAAAGAAACTTGATGAGACCAACACAAAACGCTGGTCGCATTATGAAAGAGCCTAAGTGATTGCCAAATTATGAAAAGACCTTTAAACAAGCAAGCTGCCCGAACTATGAAAGGATCCAAACAAAACAACCACAACGAGCACTAACCTAAATATAGCAACAAGAACAAATACGTTTGCCTCATTATGAAAAAACTTAAGTATAATAAACAAAACGAGCTAGTCTTATTATGGAAATAACTAGATATAAATTCCAAAACATGCAAATGACAGCAAAATTAAAGAACTGTACCTGGCTATTTTTGAATCGAAGAAAAGCTTGAATCTATTTATGCCCTTAAGATTTATTCCTTTTCATTACTGGATGTACATACACGTACTGACGCAAATTGAAAGTACATGTACTAGAATCGAGGGAAAGCTTGAATCTATTGTATGCCCTCAAGATTTATTCCCCTTCATTACTGGATGTATACATACACGTACTGACGCAAATTAAAAGTACTAGAATCGAGGGAATGCTTGAATCTATTATATGCCCCCAAGAAATCATTCCCCTTCATTACTGGAGATATACTTACACGTTCTGACCGCAAAGTGAAAGTAGTTGAAGCGAGGGAAAGCTTGAATCTATGATTTATTCCCCTTCATTACTGGAGATATACATACACGTTCTGACCGCAAAGTGAAAGTAGTTGAAGCGAGGGAAAGCTTGAATCTATTATAATCCCCCAAGATGTATTCCCCTTCATTACTGGAGATATACATACACGTTCTGACCGTAAAGTGGAAGTAGTTGAATCGAGGGAAAGCTTGAATCTGTTCTATACCCTCAAGATGTATTCCCCTTTATTACTGGATATATACATACACGTTCTGACCGCAAAGTGAAAGTAGTTGAATCGAAGAAAAGCTTGAATCTTCTATGCCCTCACGATTTATTCCCCTTTATTACAGGAGATTTATATACACGTCCTATGCACGCAATTTTACCTAATTCGCTTATAACGTGTACTCTCAACATAAAGAACACTTAATCTCGTAATTAGACCATATTTTTATAGAAAACAAGAAAAGGCGATGATATGGCTTGCTTAGTAACATATCTCAGACAAGTTTAATGCCATTTTAGAACACTAAATGACTTAAAAATATTACTTAAATTTGATAATAAGAACATGTTGCTTACTTTCGAAACAATTTTTATAATCGTTTATTGTTTTTTTTCGTTTTTTTTTAATTTTAATAACGCCATTGTATGGCACACGACTCATCTAGCTGGCATCCCTATGCCGTTATTTCTGTCATAGTTAAAACTAACGGAAACACCAGTCTGATATGCAAAACCCGTCTTATGAGTCGTGTGCTATTCAACGGCGTTATTTTACACCGTGTATATCCAGTAACACCAGAATGTTAAAATAACGCACGATTCGTGCAATAAGTAACGCAGAATTGTGCATTAAATGGCGGATTTTTTATTTAACCGGACTGAAAATAGGCAAAGCCGTATACGGCTGAGAAGGCCTTACTCTCTTTCCCTCATCAAGATTATTTCCACGAAATTGTTTACTTTTCAAGATCATTCGTGAAAATGATGGCTGATTTTGGCTTTTTGATGACTCTTATAAGTACAACAATGCATATTTTACATTATAATTCCGATTTTCGGTAGACATATGACATTTTCTAAACTTCTGGTGATATAGAAAATTGAAATGAGCTGATAAAATGTGATTTAAGTCGTTTTTATGAGCAGAGACATGGATATCTATGTCGCTGTTACGAGGTAACGCTGATTTACGTAAATTGTGCCGTAACGCCGGAAAAAGTTTAGCGACGGTGGTATCATAAAACCATTCGTATGGAACCCTTGATATAATAATCGTGGTATCATAGAACCCACAATTTCATTCAACCTGTTATTGCATAGTATGTAGTGGTATCATTGAGCCCGTTGTATCTTTGTACCCATGGTATTATTGAACCCGTTACGTCACAGAGCCCGTCATAATAGTAAAAATCCTTGTATCATTAAACCTACGGTATGATCTTATAGAACCCGCGTTATTGTAGAACTCGCGGTACCATTAAACCTACGGTATGATATCATAGAACCCGTGTTATTGTAGAACTCGCGGTACCATTAAACCTACAGTATGATATCATAGAAGCCGTGTTATTGTAGAACCCATGGTACCATTAAACCTACGGTTTTATACTATAGAAACCGTGTTATTGTAGAACTCGCGGTACCATTAAACCTACGGTTTTATACTATAGAAACCGTGTTATTGTAAAACTCGCGGTACCATTAAACCTAAGGTTTGATATTATAGAACCCGTGTTATAGTAGAACTCGCGGTACCATTAAACCTCGCGGTACCATTAAACCTACGGTATATTATAGAACCCGTGTTATTGTAGAACTCGCGGTACCATTAAACCTATAGTATGATATTATAGAACCCGTGTTATTGTAGAACCCATGGTACCATTAAACATACAGTATAATTTCCTAGAACCCGCGGTGTTATAGAACCCGTAGTATAATAACAATGGAATATACCTCAGAAGTGTATCTAAATAAATGCTTAAGTAAAATGCAGTTCATTTTTAATGTTTGATGTAAATCCAAAATAAAGAAACATTGTAAAGTAAGATAAAGTAACAATCGCCAAATAATAATATGTACCAATATTCCTGCAAATTTCTCAGAATTTTACATATAAAGGCAGCAAGCCTCCATATTCATTCAAATTTTCGTGAAAATTGTTTTTGAAAAGTAAAATATTATCACGTCAACAAAAAATCATAAAATCTTTTTAAAAAAAAAACATACAAAAATAGATCAAACCACAAAAAGCTATAGATGTGTAGTCGCACAGTTGAAGCATGGTGATAAAAACTGCAAAATCAGTTATTAATTGCATATTACATGTAAATTAATTCTTGAATTGTGAATATATTTTTTTTTACTTTTCATGGCATTTTAGTACACTTTTCTCAAGGTTGATTTTCTTAAAATAGTTTTGCCAACCTGGGCACATGCAGCTTTAAACAAATGTAATAAAATAAAGCGTAAATTAAACATCCATAAAATATTATATAGTTTAAAATTTAAAAAATCATGTATTTGTGACATACTTACTTATCTTAACCTTTTAACTGAATATGCCAGTATGTATGCATAAGATATTTGCTCTATAATATTTTCAGAAGAAAACAATTAATGTTTTAAGTTAAGGAGTTTCATTTCAGAATTTTTTGAAGAAGAAAACTAAGATCAAAAATAAATCAAACAAAAATATGTCGTTTTATACATGTTACGAACTCATAATAAGACACCGATTTCCACTGCATTTTATAGACACTTTAATTTTTAAATCATTCTGACTGTATTGCGGTTTTTTATAGACACTGTCATTTTTAACCATTGCTATTTTAGCTTGACTGTGTTGCATTTCATCTGCACTGTGCTGCGGATTTCATAGACACTTTCATTTTTAAATCAGCTGGACTGTGTTCCGGTCGGGTTAGACGTCAATTTGATGTCATATTTAAGAAGAATCAATTTCAGGCCCGCAAAGTTCGCACGTGATGGAACATTTTTCCTTGCAAAAGTGCACGATCTTTCCGTGTCTGGGTTAAATGTAAATATATTTCTAAATATTTCTGCACCGCATTCCCCGTCGATTAAAATGATATTCCCTTCGTTTTAGATACACCTCCAAATCGCCTGCGATTGAAATGTTATATTCTCGCGACCGGTTTGCTAGCGCCATCTTCAGTTAATCTGAAAATGTTTCCATTTGTGCAGACGAAAAATACCCGTTTATCACAAACGGCAGCTCGACTTAGGCAGGAAAAATATATTTATGTCGCTTAAATTGGTTTATTAATGCCCGCGAAAGCCCTGTGAAATTACTGTATGCAGTATGATATATATTTAATTGCGATCTAAATGAAATGGAATTTTGAAAGGGGATCAGAGGTTATGAAGCCTGCGTATCACAGATAAAACGTCAAAAGACAAATTTAAAAAGCAGGCAACAGTTCTGTACACACAGAAGCTACTCAGCCACAATGCCAATATAATGTACACACAGAAGCTGCTCAGTTACAATGCCAATATAATGTACACACAGAAGCTGCTCAGTTACAATGGCAATACTATGTACACATAAGTGTTACTCAGTCATAATGGCAGAGTTCTGAACACACTTTTTTCTGCTCAGTGACAATAGCAAAGTTCTGTACATACAGAAGCTGCTCAGTCATAATGGCAAAATTCTGCACACACAGAAGCTTCCCGTTATAATGGCAATATCATGTACACAAAGTAGCTACTTTACCATAATGGCAAAGTTCTGCACACACAGATGCTGCTTTGTTACAATAGCAATATTCTGTACATACAGTAGCTGCTCATTTTGTATGGCAAAAGTGTTTTTACACACAATAGCGACCCAATCGCAATGGCAAAAATAGTACCCTCGGTCACAGTGGAAAGATCTGTACATTCAGTATCTACTCAATAAAAGTTCTATACGCACAGAAGCTAGTCAGTCACAATGGAGCAGTTTTGTAAATGTGTTGCAGCTTCTCAGTCAATGGCATACTTCTATACGTACAGTCAAACTTCTGTAGATACGTACTACCAACCCATTGATTTAAATATATATTTAAACATATTTATTTCTGAAATTAGTTTTGAACAAATAGTGGCCACTCACAGTCACATTGGCCAAAAATGCATATACAGTAAGCACGCAATCACAGTGGCAAAGTTTGCTACATAAATTAGCCACTCAGTGAAATTTCTGGCAAGTCCAGTGAATATATCTCTTCAAAACAACTTTACAAGCTTGACCTGAAAACTTCAAGAAATGAAATAAATACTTTCAAGCAATTAATCGAATATTTGACATAAAACAGTTGACCTTTAGCTGTTGGTATTTAGCAGCGAACGGTAACATTAAGCAGTCATATGTACATGTTGTAAGCATTAAGCGGTTGACAGTAAGCATTAAGCAGTTGACAGTAGGCAATTGACTGTAAACAGTAGGCTGTCGTTTATGGAATTCCGTAGTTGTCAGCATGCGTTAATGTTTAGTATTATACGATGTTCACAGTAAGCAGTACGCAAAACACAGTCATTATCTTATTTTTGTTTTACGTTGGAACATGGTTCCCATAGGACCAACTAGACGTTCACCTTTCTTGGTGTAGTAAAACTGGTCAAGAAGTAGTAAAAACAAGTACAAAAAGTCAGCTATAAAAATCGATTCTTTATAATTAATACATTTGTTACTGTATATAGTAACAAAATCGCCTATGATTTCAACTGATGAGTGTCACGTGACCTTTATATGAGTAAGTGGCCCGGGCCGATAACTACTTTTCAGCCCGCTGAACATGTGCACGTGCACATACTGAAACAATGACGTCGCAGTTTACGTCATCAAACAGTTAACTGTTAAAGTGAAAGTATGTTTTAATCATGAATCGCTTGATTTTATTATGAGAGCTGAAACGTATTTCGTTCACGCACAGTTTTATTACAATTGAAATTTAAAGAAATAATATGACAAATTCATTCCGAAAAACTAAAAAGGAAAATAAAACTTGCTTCTAGATTCTACATTAGTGTACTTTGAACATACAAAAAGTAAACAACCCTGTAGAATGTACTGTACTGTACAGTAAAAATATAGACAGGAATTTTAAGGAAAAAATGCTACTATTAGATATACCCAGTAATACACGTTGTACCAGAAGGTGATAATCAGCTCTGAAATGAATAATGCCCTCGGGTTAAAGCCCTCGGGCCATTATTCATTTTTCGGGCCGATTATCACCTTCGGCCCTACTCTGCCGTGTATTAATTTCTTATTAATACACTTGTAACTATATAGAGTAACCAGATTGCGAGTTATGAGTTCAACTGATTATGAGTGTCACGTGTCACGTGACCTATTATGAGTTTGTGGCCCGAGGCCGTCAACTAATTATCAGCCCGCTTAACATGTGTACGTGCACAAACTGAAACAATGACGTCGTATTTTTCGTCATTAAACAGTTAACTGTAAAAGCGAAAGTAGATTTTAAGCACGATTCGCTTGATTGTATTATGAGAGCATAAGCGAATTTTGTACAAACACAGATTTTTAACTATTGACAGTTAAAGAAATGATACCACAGTTTCATTAAAAAATTAAAATAAAACTTGATTCTAGATTCTAGTGTACTTTGTACTCACAAAAACAACAGTCACTATACAGTAGAAATACAGACAGGAATTTCGACGAAAAAAATATCAAAGTATTTTATTTTTAGAAAAAAAAATGCTACTATTAGATCTACTAAGTGTATTAAGACATAAATACACGTCATAGTTGTCAGAGAAGATGATAATCGGCCCTGAAATGAATAATGCCCTCGGGCTGAAGGCCTCGGGACCATTATTCATTTTGCAGGCCGATTATCACCTTCCGGTCCTACTCTGCCGTGTTTTTATTTCTTATTACAATCAGGTCGCGGCACCAGAGGTATTCCTTCACCAGTAAAGCTGGAACGTCACCAAATGACCTATACTGTGTCAGTGTGACGTAAAACCAAATCAAACAAACAAACAAAAGTCAGGTCGTAATATCTATTGTCGCAGCAAAAAATGTTTTGAGGGAGCCTGGATGTGTGCATAACATTGTTTATTATATACCTATAAATTTTCTCCCTATAAAATACACGCAAATATTAAAGCGCAAATACGCTTCAATGGATAGAAATTTCCGTATTATGTTAGTGACAAATACGGTACCATATATGGAAGTGCCGGACTATTTTTGACGTTGGTTCCGATCTAAGCTTTGTATAACGTTGCATTTGGAAACGGGAACCAAAATTACTTAAGGCGTGGCCGGTTTGCAAGAATTACGTATTCATCCGTCAATCATGAATTTATTTCTTGACGACTACATGTTATTTTCTGAATAAAACGAAAAGGTATAAAATAAAAGGAAAATTATGTTATAGTAGCTTTCTGAGACTATGTATTTTTCTACTCGCAACGTTGGAATATTGATATCTCGCGAGACCTATCAATTTTCCACCGCTGCTCGTAAAAAAAATACAAAGCCTCAGAAAGCTACTACAACATAATATTCCGTATGTATGTGAATGCCACCTATGAGTAAATACACCAACATTGGAACTATTTCGGCAACTATATAGTTCGTTGACAATTGTAATTGCAATAAATTCCTTATTTTGAAACAAAAAGAAAACAGAAAGTAATAGGCAGTAGACAGGACACTGTTTATTGTGACATTATCACAATAATCGGAATGTATTGATATCATTGCTTTAAATTATGCGCAAAAAGCAATAGACAGTAAGCAGAACGCTGTAATGTATGGAATTCCGTGGTATGTCCTGCTTATTAAATCCGATTCCAAAGTGACATAATTAGTGTTTTAGCATCAGAATATCATTTTTCATTGTGTCATCCTATTCAATCAACTATAAGTAACAAGTTATCTGGATATACACCGCGTCTGATATCTTGCCACATGTCTTCACATCAGTGTAAATATCAACATGCAAAATGCTGTACTAAATGTAACTCTGAAAATAAGTGCAAAAACTCTTGTTATTTTACATGCTTCTTAGAGGAAATTAATTTTCATCATGTTTATATTTGCATATTTGAAATTGATGTTCGATGTTTGTTCATTTGATTACATTTACATGTACATCGACCAAAGGTCAGTACTTCCGAAAAATACTACCAATTGCTGAAAATATCGTGAAAATATAGAAAATTAAATGTTAAGTCACGTACTAAAATCCGGACTCAAAGTTGCGTTTTGCCCGTTTAATCGTAATCATAGAGTTTAATGTTAATTTTGATAAATAAAGAAATCTCGTCCAGTTCGTAAAGTGCAAAAATAGATATACACAACATATGCATCATTTAATGATAAATTACGTTATATTCGGTTTGAAATCGATTATGTGATTTTTTTTCAGCCAGCATTACAAAAAAATTCATCTTCGATTGTAAAATTAAAACTTTTGTTCAAATACAACTACATAAATATGAAACAATATTTTTTACATTGTGTTCTGGTTTTCTAAAACATGTTCTATAATTTAAAATAACAGCTTCACTCATAGTGTTTTATTATAGAAATTTATTTTGAACATCAAAATGTACACTGAAAACCTTCATATTGTAGAAGTTGTAATGATACATGCAAAAGCTAATTGATTGTTAAAATATATTATTCATGTCACTGCTCAGCTATTTCTCTTTCTGCTACTGCTTTGTGTTCCAGTCACTGCTACTGCTGTGTTACTGTTACTGCTGTGCAACTGTCACCGCACAGCTTATTATGTGCTACTGAAACTGTACTGCTACTGCTGCGCTTCTGCTACTGCTACGCTTCTGCTACTGCTACGGTTACTGCAGTGCCACTATTACTGCTACGCTTCTGCTACGTTTAATGCTGCGGTACTGTTACTGCTACGCTTCTACTACTGCTACGGTTACTGCTGTGCTACTATTACTGCTACGGCTACTGCTACGCTTCTACGCTTCTACGTTTAATGCTGCGCTACTGCTACTGCAACGCTTCTGCTACTGAGGCTACTGCTGTGCTACTGTTATTGCTACGGCTACTGCTGTGCTACCGTTACTTTACTGCTACTGCTGTGCTCCTGCTACCATATTGTTACTGTTGCACTTCTGCTACTGCTACGGCTACTGCTGTGCTACAGCTATTGTACTGCTACTGAGGCACTACTGCTAATACTGCTATGTGATATTTCTACTGCTGTGCTTCTACCGTAACTTCTACAGCTACTGCAACTGTGCTGCTACTGCTGCGCTACTGCTACTGTGACTGCTTCTACTACGCTACTGACAACTTACTGCTGGTGCTTCTGCTACTGCTATTGCTGTTCTACTGCTACCACTGTGCTACTGTCCCTGCTGTGCTACTGCTACCGCTGTCCTACTGCTATCGTTGTGCTAATATTACTGCTACTGCTAATGTACTTTTAGTGCTGCGCTACTGCTTCTGCTTCTTCTACTGCTGTGTAACTGTCACCTCTGATTTGTTTTTGCCACTGCTACTGTTGTTCTACTGCTAAGCTCCTGCTTCTGCTAATGCTACTGCTGTGCTACTGCCAATTTCACGCTTAATAATTTTGCTACTGTTGTGCTACTGCTACTGCCAAGTTCACGCTATATATACAACTGCCATGATTTCCTACTGCTGATACTGCTACTTCATGTAGTACGTAATATTGAGTTCTATGTCGCATAAATATTTTCTCCGGCTTCTACACCGCAAACTATGACAAAATGTATAGATTGATATTTCTTATCTAATATTTTGCTAAAGAGGGTATCGGTGCTTTAAACAAAATGAGAGAGAGGCACCTTTGACAAGAAAAATCAATGGCAAATAAGTAACCCCTGCTGCTGTGAAACCGAGAATAAGGTGTTCAATTTTAAATGTATTTTTACTCTTTATTTATATTTATCTGAAGATAATATGTAAAATGTATGATAATTATGTGCATAATCAAATCATTGGTTCAGTTTGGTCCACAGAACATACCGAGGCGGTGGATGTGGATGTGGTGAAACATCGCGATTTTGTGTAGGTTGCAGTAATTGAAAAAATATCCTTAGAAAAACATAGTGAAAACATTTTACTGTTCTGTGGTTTACTTCTTTTCACTCGAAATCAGTAGAATGACCTTATATTGGATTGGTATATGTCGCGTGCTTGTGTCCAGCAGAAAATGACCTGTGCATGCGCAAAGAGGGTACCGATATGAATATGCATCGTGTACATTAGAGATGAGTATTATATGCTCCTAATATGTAGCATAATTGCATACTGCACTTCAATCAATGTTTCCTTTTTTACATTCTAATTAAAAGAAGGACATTTAAAGTTTATTGGTCTATGATGAAAATTATGCAATACCATATATATTTATGTTGATAGTCTTAAGTACCATGTGTGATAACAAACCATGAACTAATTACATGTGGATTATAAAATAATAAATTGTTCTTGAACAAAATATTAGTAATCATGAGGAACTAAATAACATAATTGTTTAATAATTAGTTTGTATAAATATCCGAATTATACGTTTCTATTGCTTTTATCAATAATTGAAATATTTCTTGAAAATGTGCCAATTGCGAACCAATCATCTTAAGTCGGCAGATGGATCGCGACATTCTTTATGTCAAAAAACTACCTTATAATTATGTTAACATTTACTCATTTTTTTTGTTATCTATACCACCGGCTTACTTTGTTTAATCATTTTTATACACTTTACGACATTAAATAGTAGCGTTGCAACATAAAACGGCAAGGAATTATCTAGCGACATTTAGCGTGATCATTGTGACATTTAATGGCAGAAAAGAATGGGACATTTAGCGGTGGTAACGACATTTAGCGGCAAAAGTGCTTAATTTAGCGGGGTTGCGACATATAACGGCGCCACAATCGCTTACTTCAGTGGTTCAAATACTGTCAGGAACAAGTCGTTGTTTCGTTGAGCAAGAATATGTATAGTTGTTTGTTCATTGAACGGATTCTTAAGTATGCCAATAAGCTACTAAATAAATTATGTATAAACTGAAGGAGGAAAACAAAGAAGAAAAAGGTCTTTAAATACTTGGTAAAATGTAACAGAAGATCTAATCTGATAAAATTATACCATTATTATAGTACTAATAAGAAATGAACTTTTTGACTCTATTCTAAATGATACCAATGACATTTCACATGAGTCAATGTATAGCAAAATTAAAGTTTAGCTTGTTCACAAAATTTCGCTTTGAGATAATCATACAATAGATTTAAATAGTAAGGGAACAAATTAGAATTAATTTATCATATTCATAATCATCGTCTACTCTCCCTTTAAACAACACTGTAAACTTGTTAACACATAAATGGCACAGTCGTATTAACGTAAACGTAAAAAGGTAATCTATTTTCTGCAAAACCTTTATTGAATTAAAATACACTAGTGTGATAGACCTATATACATCCGGGTATCTTACATATTTCGTACATGTTAATATGAAATATCAGAAATGATGATATTTGTCTTACTTTTAAATCAAGCAAAAGAGGTATTCAAATGGACATGCTCTTGATCTTAACATTCTCGAACACTAGAAAATGATGTTTTTCACTTTTGCGACTGATTTTAAATTATCTAAATGCTCTGTTGATGGGACGTAGTGAAGGTACACAGTGATTATTACTTTTTGTTATTGTATTTGCTTTGTATTTTGCTGTATTTTTTATCTGAATACGTTGTCTGATATGTAAAGACTTATTTTAAAGTAATAAATCATCCATACTGTCAAAATATAATCTTTTCTTTGTTTAACGTATATATAACGGTACATTATTCCATAAATGTTAATTATAAAAGCATATAAACATTGTTAAAATATTATCATTTTCCCATATAGGCGCCAACATATAATAACATTCAATGATCATTATTAAGTTATGGTTGATTATTAATTAATGAATCTATATTTCACATTGACTATTATAGGCATAGACTAACAATGCCGAGTGACTTCGCTAAACATTGATTTAAAAAAGAGTAATTTGATAATTACAGCTTTTTCAAGTCACTTATATTCAGATCACTTGTCTAAATTGTCGAATAAGGGACAAGTTTGGTATTTAAGTGAATAACATATCAATCAGTCACGACATAGAAGTATCTAAAGGTTTGTTTCAGCTTGTATTCTTACTCTTAAATTACATTATTCCTCAGAAATCCATTGTTTTTTAATTCTCTAGAAATATCAAACTGTGTTTAATAATGTCTAAATAATGAAGAAAATGTTAGATGTTTTACTACTGAAAGAGCAGCACTGAACATGCATGCTTGTATCATTAAGGTAGCAAAATATATTTTACAAAGAAGTATTTCGACTTACATACAAAATACTTATTCACTGTAGTTATTCTAGTTGCAAACATAACAGAAGATGCAAAAGATAGTTCATGTATATAGCAAATAAGTATGTTTTGAAGGGAACTGTTGTAATAAAATACCAAAATTAAGCATGTTTTTGAAGGAAAAGAAAAAAAAAGGAATAATTTGCTTTAAAATCTGCACAGTCACTCATAAGTATGCTATGTAAAATTTATACCTATATTTACATGACACGAACTTTCTATGTTGTTAAATCGTTTATACTTGCTGCTAATATTGTTTGTTCAGCTTTTCAAATTTTTTAGGAAATTTAAAGTACAAAGGGATCTACTTTTTCCCGGCTAGGAATAGTCTTAGTCCCAATTTTATCTTTCCCGAAAAACCCAAACCCATTTTCCCAAAATTTATAATGTTTGGTTTCTTTGCCATGTTTTTGAACCCCTTATAATTTAAAAAAGGGCCGTTCAGACAGAAAAACAAAGGCTTATACGTTATACCCGTGAAATCTGTACATACAACAGAACCAACCATGGCGTTATCCGAGTAGCTTTCGGTTCATTCGAGTGTATCCGTGTAAGCCGTGTATGATTTTCAAAACTTAAAAAACACTTGAACGGATATCATGTCCGTGAATGATCGTATAAGCGACCGTACAATACCACAAGAGACCGTGTCAGAGCTTATGAGACCGCATATAGAATCGTATTTGATTTGAAGTCCACTCCACGAGTGAACCCAACCGTGTCAAGACCGTACACAAATCTTATTGAATCGTCCGAGACCGTTCCCAAATCCTACATCCAACACCTGAATGTCACACGATCACGGTACAAATCAATCACGGTTTCATGCGATCGCTATACGACCAACACGGTTCAAGTACGAATCATATATGAGAGAAACGGCATAGTACGGGTATACAAGGTCACACAGGGCATCCTACGGTCTTACACGCCCTCTACGTCAGCACGAACTCTATAACGAAAACCACAACTACCTGCTGCCACACTCAACTGATATATCTACCCAGAGTACTTGCTTCATCATAAAAGAATGCATCCAATCTATGAAGAAGGTTCCCACACATAGAAGGAATACAAAAAGGGCCGCCGAGCACTCCAACCTGCTTACAGTGCCGAGCCTGATGAGCTGGGGGACCCACCAATGTCTATCAGTCTTTTCATGTTTTCCAATTTTCTTATCCTTTCATCTCTTGCATCTTACACTTACTTACAGAATACTTTAGATGTCTTTGTTAAGGGAAAAAGAACAATGAAAAAAGTATGTCTTTAAAGGTTAAAATTGGATATAGCTTTGACAGGTATAAAATGGGTGATGATATAAAAGGAAGTTTGAAAAAAAATCCCTATAGTAATAAAGTTTATATGGTAAATGATCTTAACCATGATGTGTCTAATGACAACATCTAAAAACAACATATAGAAATAAAAAAAAAAGATGTAACAGTAAATATTTTAAATTCTAACCAAAATCAGAATACGGACGCCGATTTTAATATACTTTGTATAGTCGAGAGCACAGTGGCACACCGAAAACATAAATTAAATTTGACCAACATTTCGTACCTGACATGAGTGTATATGTCAGAAATCATACAGCGAATGCGTGATTGTATATATGGTTACATCTTGTTTTCATCTGAAGTACACGTGACCGTTAAGTCGGTTAAAGCTGTGGAAGGCAATAACCGAGACTGAAGGTTGAGATTATACACGCTGAAATGATCAGAATGGAAAATTATTTTACTTCCTGCAAAATACTTTAAAAGGCCCACCAAATACAATAGGAACGGACTGTTTTTTATTTTCCCATTTCTCAAAAGCTTTTAATTCTTTGGTTTTCCTATTAGTTTAAAATTTTAAAATTTTTAAATCAAAATTTACCTTGTTGGGTGTTTTGTAACATTCATTTTTACTTATTTAAACCCCTTAATGGAGCATTCCCCCAAAATTTAAAAGAAAATTTCAAAAGGGACTATATATTTTTTTTTTTTTTTTAATTTTTTTTTTTTGGTTGTTTTGTTGGTTTTAAATTTGTATTAAAACTATGCAATATTATATTCGACCCCAAAAAACATACACCGAAACACCAAAATTTATCAAATATTTAAAAAACCCCAACTGCACCCCTTTCTTATTTTAAACCAATTAAAATGCTTTGGGAAACCTTTACCCCCAAATTAAAAAGTACGTTATCCAAAAAAATTTTAAGTAGTTTTAAAAATTTGTTATGGGGACAAAAAACATAAAGAAAATTTTTACAAAAACATAAAAATCACAAATTTGGGGCTGCTCTCAGAAAAACACAGATATATTCCGTAAAGTTAAATTATGTTTGTTAGTTCTTGACTTACCATTTAACATATATATAAATGCCATTTGGTTCGACAAAGGACAACGTTATGGTCCTTCACCGACTTTTTCACACAAATTTGATCTGAAATTACAAGAAATAGTCCCTGGTAAAAGATAAACGTAAATTGATCAAATTATTATACCCACATTCCAATACATGACTGGCACTCTTTTTATATCTTAACAGATTCATTTATATACATACATATATTTTTTCAAAAGACGAAATGATACATTTATACACAACATAAAATGCAGGAATTTTGTATTTAAAGTTTCGGGGCCTCATAGTATGCCGAATGGAAATAGTTGTCAGCCATCATAAAATGAATATAGAGATGAATTTGGATATATACATGTAAGGCGGCTTAGAAGGACGGTTGTGCTGCTCAGTCGTCCTTCGTGCATTAATATATACATGAGCGAGGTCTCTCTCCATATAGTCGGCGTGTTTCACAATCCATCAAAGCAAAACCAAAACCAATTTTATTTCGCCTAATTGCTCATGAATTATATATCTACCAGTACCTAACTATTATCGCATATATATATACCGCAAGACACATCCCAACGTGATTTATTTGTTTTTTTATCAAAGGTGTCTGTATTTTTAATTTGAAACATATATAATTTACAAAATTACATAAATGAAAATTACATGAATTTTACGTTTGAATTATTTAAAACGATTATATCAAACAGGGATAACTTTGACCAAGATTCATGCAGGTATGTTTTTAACATATTTTTTTTCGCTTTATTCTTCTTATCTGATTACCTAATTTACATTCCGCCATTTGTGGAGTAAAAAGTTAAAAAAAACACGTCTCTTTGCGCTTTATGAATAGAATTACAAACACTTCACGTATAACTCTTTGCGCACATGACCAAACGTATAGAAGTGTTGACATTTGATCGCCTTGATTTGATAAACATTGTCATCTATCACTCAAACGTCACACTAAACATTCCTGTGATATTTAAAGGTTGTTGTTATTAAAAAAAGAAATACAGAAAGCTTCTGTTCGGCACAATTGACCTAAGAGACCTGGGATGTGAGACAGAAAGAGGCAAGCTGTGGGACGAACAACTTTAACCTTCGCATGTTTCGAGCATTGTTTTCATGAAAACTTGATACATCATCGCACTGGCAAATAGTTCAATCGAGTTGTAAACAATGCATTTACCGAAAACTACTGTGCCGCTGTGATAATGTGAGAGTGACGTTGCATTATATTTTGGTGTTCACAAAAGTTTACAATTCTTGTCTGAATAGGTTAAACAGCTTTTTAAGAAGTGAATATAAAATAATACAAGATAAGAAGTGTCAAAGATTCTAAAGTCGTTTGGATGCGATACGACTTGAATTTTATCATGAGTTCGAGCCTCACAAATTGTCTGATATGTTTTTATCTTTCACTATTGTTTTCAATTAAATGGTAGATCTAAATCAACTGGAATATCAAGGTAGTTTTGTAATATTATCTTATAGTTTTGATACACCGGACATAATCTTTTATCCAGTGTTTATCCAGTGTTTGGTGTAGTATGTAGTAGTCATAGTACATGTGCAGTGCGCCAACTGAAATATAATTGAAATATGCAGTATAAGGTTGCCTACATTGAAAACAAATTAAAATAGTCAAATGAAAAGTAAATAAAATGTAATACAACACTCGTAATCCTTACATGAAATAAAAACATATTCTTCATACATAAACAATGTTGCTAGGGGGCGTGGACGGTAACTTGCACTTTCCAGTACCGTCCATGAACAGGCTCAATCAAACCGAGCCTGCAACATTTTCAATTTTGCCGTGTTGGGCTTTCTTTAGGGATTCTGTATTTATCTATTTTATGATCACATCCGTGTTATTTGTGCCGTGTGGCGGCTGTAAAAAGTCTCCCCGTACATTTAATCAAACTGATGTTATATTTTCGATCCTTGAAGATCGTTCAGCACCGACATTATTGTTGTGCTTGTGGTATTTTAAGTTTTCAAATGTTCGGCCTTTTCTAGTTGGGTGGTTCCAATATTCCTACTTGAATAATGTTGAATCACCCTTAGGATATGTTGCCTGCTTTTTAAATTTGTCTTTTGACGTCTTATCTGTGATACGCAGGCTTCATAACCTCTTGATCCCCTTTTTCAAAATTCCCCATTTATTTTAGTTTTTGCCCATTGTTTCTCGTTTAGGGCACACGCTTTTTATTACTTGGGGACCATACGCCGCTTTTCATGGAATGGCACGGAAGTGTCACATTGAAGGCTCCATGATAACCGCCGTATGAATACATCTGCGGATGTTTCTAAATTCAAAATTATACTTTTCCACGTTTAAATGTTGAATTCTGCTTAAGCCGGTGCTAGGGGACGTGGACGGTAACTTGCACTTTCCAGTACCGTCCATGAACAGGCTCAATCAAACCGAGCCTGCAACATTTTCAATTTTGCCGTTTTGGGCTTTCTTTAGGGATTCTGTATTTATCTATTTTTTGCTAACCGAACCTGTCTTGCATTGATATTCAACTAGACATTTAACCGACAGCCTTACCTACTGCGTTACGTGCAAAGTTAGTAAAGTTAGTATTTGGTTATGTGTTAGTAAGACATCCTATTTCAATATATAGATATAACAATAAAGAAAATCTTAATATTACAATGTTTTAACCGCTCTTAGACAAAATGATCTTAAAAATAATTACTTTGAAATAAATTTAGAAGAAACTATGTAAACAACAATTTTCAACATATTATGACGTGATGGTCTTAAGGAGATTTACAAATACATGAGTAGATAAATCAGTACAGGAAGCAAATAAATACCAGGACAAAATATCAACTGTTTATCAAATTACTTGATTTGAATTTTAAGGGGATTTTTTCTCTTTGTAAATAATCATCTTATCCTTCAGGTGTGTGTTTCGTATTGTCGCCGTATCAGGAAAAGATTGTGATATATATCTAAATAAACTGGGTAAAAACTTATGACATACATTTTAAACTTGGAAGATGTCCTTAAAATTACTTGATAGTTGTTTTCTCTCTCTACAGTCTGAATAAAAAGCACACCATTACCTTTGTATATTGAACATGTTTTAATTTTGGCAATACACTTTCAATTATTTAATATATTTAAGTCACACATCGTTTTTGTTGTAGTTGTTGTTGTTTTTGCATAGTGCATGCTTCTTAAAGCTATAACTGTATAAATTGAACTCGTTAGAGATATCACTATATCACTTATATCAGAATAGATATTCTCTCTTCTAACAGCGAATATATAAAGGAGTTGATTTCTCTATTATTTAATGACTTAAACGTACAGAGTACATAGACGATCCCTAAAAAAAACAATGCACAAATAAGTAACTTTATATATCGATTGTTCCTTTTTCTACATGCATAATACCAGTTAATAAAGTGAACCGAACTTTAAGAGACATTACGCTCATCAAATTGTAAACTAATACCTGCCCTCCTGTTTTAGCACTGTGAATGTAAATTTATACAATTTAACATTTTCCACAGAAAGAAGTGCTACTTAGCCATCCATGTGAGTCATAGTCAATGGCAAATAGACCATGTATTGTAGATAAGATAATGATATATTATTACTCAGTAATTTTGATAATAACATGTTTTGAATTCATGGAAAAGTATTTTTCAAATGGATTTCCAGATTATATACAGGTTGTTTACAAATTTATTACTATAAATAAACTTTTTTTACTGCTGTCGAAATCTTTGGTTGAGTGAAATAACCAATACATTATATAAGAAAACCCTCTTAAATAATACGGTTTTCTCAAGATTTTTCAATTTTGTTTATACCAATTAAAATAAGAAATTAATTGAAGAAAATCACCTTTATTACTAATAAAAATTGAGAATTTGTTCTCAATAGCTTGCATGTTATATTACGAATCACCTACATGAAGTTAACCTAGGTTTAAGAATATTATACCACTTAAACTTATGACATACATATATATATTCACACATATCTTCACTTACGGGGCCTATTCATAAGACCGAGTTGAGTGGCATTATTTTATGCAGTCAGTTTTTATATATGCCACTATGTAGGCATATAATGACATTTCCAAACAACAGAACTAAGGGGTACTAAGTTATATATATCAACTATATATTTAATTTTACCATAGGTGAAAACATATTGACCAATAACATAAAACCCCATTAAAAATATATACATTTGTGGGACATATATCATTTACTACTAAAACCGGCCTACGGGCACTATGTTAGAAGGGTAGCCTACGCCCCCATACATCGTTTTAAACATGCCAGAGTTGCGAGGCCTTATGTATGCCCCACATTAAATATAAACCCCACAAGTATGGTCTTAAATAGACCGATGCCCCGTAAATGGAGGAATGTGACTTATATATATACCTGGTTTATTTTTATTCGTAAGTAGGATATATCAAGTAGTAATTTACCTCCCCAAGATCCCATTTATAGATTTTATTTATTAGAAAACTTCATATTATACATGAATGTGTAGGTATGTAGATTAAGCAATGTAGCGGAAGTACACAATAGTACAGCATCATTTTATTTTACAATTTCAGCTCATTTTACCTTACTGCGGTAAATTTATGGTTTCGGTATAAAAAAGAAAAGAAAACAAAAAAACGTTTTCATCTTATTTTTAAGATCATGCAAATTATATCGTCATATTGTATTTATCATTAGCATAGCAATCAACATATTTTATTACCTCCACAATCATAAGTCTAATTATTATAAGTATCTTCATCCTAATGAATGCAATCAATAAATCATCATCGTCAACAAACAATTTTTTTTTGCAATTATAAAGATGACAATCATTTTTCTAAGGATAACGTCATGGTCAACGGTAAGATCATCATGAAAATAAGCACGACTCTAAAGATTCATACTTGATACAATAACGACCCCCTCTTTTGTTTTTTATGCCAAATGTTGCAGGGTAAAAATGCACCACTCATCATCATAACAATAATCATCAGTAATATAACATATATCTATTTCAACTACTAAGAAGACCAGACCAACATCATTGTACAAAGGAAGCAGTTGCATGTAAAATTTACATCAGATGTACAGGACGGAAAATGAATTAAAGCCAGAATCATTAAAGCCAGAATGCTTGTTACATATTGTTTGTGGTGACATCTTCGATGAAATAAGAATGAGAATTTGCAAACAAAATAAAAGTCATTTTCAGTAATTTCAATAAAGACTTCGAGCATAAAAATAAGAAACAGCATTTCGGCCTAACGTACGCTAAGAATCTAAACACGTTAACAGATATTGATGTACTTCTTGGGGATTTAAACCAAGTTATTCGATTTAATCTAGTAAAAAAATTTAATTAAGTAAATGTATAGATTAACAGAAACATATAATTTATACATATTTTTATGGTTGCAGAAACCGAAACTGGTTGACATAAATTTGTATTTGTATATAAATTCTACGCCACTGGACATATTTAAATTGTAAATATTTGTCAGATAATGCTTGTGAAATATAATGTCAATCAAAATTGAATGACATAAAAAGACATATAATACATTATCAAAGATAACAAGGTATATATATTTTGTTTAGGTATAACACCATGTTGTCGAACTATTTCAGTTAGTTAAGATTGAATAATGGACATGTCCATTTTTTTAGATGTTTAGCCAGGTAACAGATTTCACATTGTCAGAGGTCCTCGGCTCCGTAGTTTTGGTATGTGCTTCAGGGTAACAGCGACACGCGCTCCTTTGTTATTTAAAACTTTACATGTAGCTCTATTCCTTGGCTAAATTACCCATTTTGATTCAACTATGCTTTCTTGTTGCGATTTTGAATTGATTTTGTAGATATGTTTTTGATATCTAAATAACAAAATGTATCGAGAATAAACTTATTACAAGAACATTCATCTCACTTCATCTCACACATGTGTATGCAGCATACTGTCTTATTCTTATAAGCATATTTTTCATTCTTATCTTGCCTTCAATATTTTGTTGTTAATTTAAATTGACAGGATCGTGATCAATCATTCATTCTTTGTTGAGGGTTTTATTTTAAATTAAATATGATTTAGTTGTACAAAACACTTATGATATTGGATATAACAAGAATGCGTATATCTGAAGAAAAATATTTCTCGCTGTATACATAATTAACTTGAAATTTATGGGTTATGTTCATTTCAGGATTTCAACAAATGTACAAATGCATTGAAACATAAAATTTGAAATTTATTATCTATTGCACTTAAAACATAAATATATACAAAAGAATAAAACTTCGGAAACATTTGAAAATCATACTTTGTGAGATACTTAGTTTGATTTGAGCGAAAATCGTTGCAACGCTTTTCAATTTGGGTCAATTTTTCACATTTAGACTAATTATTCTAGAAGAATATAGTAAGCAATTGGATTGGTCTAGACCTTCATCAAATGGAAATTTAATAACGAGCAAAATATATCAGTTGCGTCTCTTTAGTGTATGTTTTTTTATGAATGCTTGGTTAAAAAATAGCACATGGATAACCTGTCCGACAAATACTGAGAAAGAATTGGCACATTTTATCTTACTTATCGGAAGTCAAGGTGTAAACAAATAACCTACTGCTAAAGTTAGCACAATAAAAACAAGTGAAGATTCACGCTGCGAATGACTAGGAGACCATTACGACACGAACAATTAATTACGCCAGTACAATACTCGTTTTATACAGTGACAGGACGCTAAATCCAATATCGTAGGTAACCAGTAGTTGTGCCACGAGTCTTATCTATATAAAGACAGTGCAATTACGAACGATAATCGATATAGTATCGACTTTTGTTCTTCTATGAAAATTAACACAATTGTTTCATTGAATGACAAATAAAGCTGAACACGTAAGACACTGAGTGTTTTAGTTAATTTTTTTGTCAATAGGATTGATGTATTTCAAATGAATTTTCACACATTTATTTTTGCCATTCGGCCATATTAAAACCGCAAAAAACTACTTTTAGCTACGAGTGCCGTTCTTGATCAATAAAGTTTAATAAATGCTTGTACTGGTGAACACTTACCTACAATTTACTCTCAACGTCTTTGTTTGAAAGAAAATCAATGAAAAAAATAAACTGAAGTTAAAATTTTAACGTAGTAATATTTCTGAACAAAACTGATGCGTGTCGAATCTTAACACGCATTAAGTGGGTGATGGTTAAGGAACATATAATTGAAGTTTGAAGATAATTTCTATAGAAAAAGACGCTGCTTATCTATTTTCAAGGAATAGACTAAATTTAAAGGGCATTATTTTGTTTCTGGAAATATGGATGTGAGATCTTTACATGTAATCACATATGATGTGGATGATATTATGGAAAACATATATTTGAAGTTAACATAAATGCCTATAGAAATAAAGGAACACGGATAACGGTTAACGATTGAACACAAATAATCTTTAAACAAAATCTTAAACAGCTGTCAATTTTACTTTGTTAAGTCGAGAGCAAGGACAGATTGAAAACATATTTTAAAGTTGACCGACATTTTATACGTTTGTGTGTTTTCTATGTTTGTATCACGCCACAAATCATTTAAAATGAATGCGTGACAGTGTATAGTTTACGTCCTGTTTGAAAATGTCATCATTTGATGTGCTAGTACATGTGACCTACGTGTTTAGCTAAAGACATACTTCGTGGAGAGCTTGTAATAATTAAAGAAAAATAACCGAAACTGAAGATACGCAAACTGCTAGCTGAAAATTATTTTACTTCCTGCATATTACGTTAAAGACCTATCACGCCCAAGGAACTATTTTGTTTTTTTCTGTGCTAAATCCATTTCAATGTCCACCGGTACATTAAAATAAAATTAAATTAGCATAAAAAACGTTAAAAAGCTCAAAAACCGATCAAATACCTTTGTATATATCAGAAGAAAGTCAAGTGAAAAAAAAAACGACTTAAATAACGACGAAAATAACGACGCAAATAACGACGAAAATAACTACTTTTTATTAAAATATCTAACTAGTTATGTAGTTTGAAATACTTTTATATTATGATAGATTTTAACCAGAGACAAAGTTTCCATAGCCTTAGCCCCATAAAATGATTCTCAAATAAAAGGGTAAACAGGGTAGAATACCATCATATGTATAGTTAACATTGAGATACCAATCGATCTGATGGCGTTTCATGGCATTCATACCATAACGTTTGTTCTAGATCACAGGCAAGATATGACATTGTTTTAACTTAAACATTTACTACTCTAGATGTAACATAGATGAATTCCTTATCTAAGGCGAGGAACCACAGCCATCATCTACATATTAGATACTTCATTATGTTTGTTATAACATATTTGAAATTACTTTTTTACAATTGTCCGTAGTGTTAGTCCTTGTATCCCGTTTTTCCTTCATTTTCTTGTGAAGAACCCACGTGTTGATACAGAAGTATGTCCGGGCTAGCAGACCCCGTGTGCGTTTAAACTTGTGTTTGCATCCCACTTACATGAAATAAGCCTCAGGTGGGCGGTAAGTATGATTACAGTAAAAAAAAGTTTTATCATTGTTACCTATAAATGTCATTGGAAACACGATAATCACGAGGCATTTTTTGAAATCATATAACTATCATATGATAATTGGCCTGTATGCTTATTTGTTTGTAGATGGTAGTTGCATTATCATATTCATACTTATGAATACATTATTAAAGTTAAACTATATTTACAATTCATTAAATATTTGCAAAAAGAATAAGTAAAATTATATATGTTGTCAGAATTGACAAAATAGATGTTGTATATTTACAACCTTAATCATAATTAAAAAACAAACAAACAAACAAACGGTCATGTATATACGCTCCTTTACCCGGTAAAGCACGTTCAAAACACACACAAAGAGTTCTATAATTTCATTTATAAAGATTACATTTATATGAACCTTCATTGAATCGAGAGTTTGGTTGTTTGATGATAGTTGGACTCCCGGAGAAGCGGCAGTTTTAACTACGCTGTCTAACCAGACGTATTGTTCATTGCATCCTTAGCCCAACATTCCTTACAGTGAAAAACTGCTAAATTATAGCTTGTAACTTTTAATTATTTTCATAATCAAATGAATTGACACTATATTAATTTTCACACATAATGCGTCAAATCATATAAGACAATATTTTATCATAACAACTTTAATTTACATAATATGAACGGCCAATATTTAATACCCCCAAGGTTTACAAATCTCAAATTTCTCCTCCTGCCATCTTCGCATATCTTCTATCTCGGGGTGCATATTGCTTTTGGCAATCTTTACATCTGCACTGAGTGATTGGCTTTTATTTTCTTTCTTTCTTTTTTTTACTGTGTGTACAAAATATCTTTCTGGAGAAATTGGTTAATAAAACCAAAATGAAAAGTTTGAAGATATATTCTCCAATCTCCAGGGTGTTGAAGGACGTTTGTGGATTTCTGAAATTATAACAGAATAATATGAAATACACTAAAAAATAAATACTACTATGGAATGTTGGTGACAGTAACAATCCACCTGTAGTATAAAATTGATAATAAATTCGTATATAGGAAAACATGTTATTATGTATACTTATATATGTTTGGCAGCTTGAAAAATACTTTCCATATTTTAGGTTATGTGAAGATTTGCTTGTTTTATGGTTCGTATTTAGTGGAACTACTTAAAGCAGATAATCAAAACATTAGGAGTTATTGTTGTAAAAGAGTTTACATGTTTATACTATTTATGGAAGGCAAATGTTGATGATTTAGACATTTTTATGTATAACAATTAGGTTTGTTATTTTCTGTCTGTCATGATCTTCTACTTTTGCGGGTGACTTTGGTGCTTTCTGTAAGCAATCATTAATATTCTTGAGCGTCACCATTGGACCAGTCTAAGGCTTTTGTGATTTACGTTTTACTTCTTTGGGGTCATATTCAAAATTTGGGTACAGTTACTCTGTCATTTAAAATAATTATTTATCTTATTTTTCCTCTGTCATAGTCATGTATTTCTAAAGATTTATGTTCTTCAAAAAATGCAAACATAAACAAGACAAGGCAGAGTTAATAGAACGCAACCCAAGATACAACAAACCATCGTGAAGAAATTGTCTATGTATTTGTATTTTCTACAGGTTTGTCCAATACAAGATCTATTGGGTTGTCGAAATATCTGCCAAATATATGCACATAGAGAAACACCAGTACTTTTGTGCACTCTTAACCTGTAGGCTTAAATTTGTAAAGGTAAATGTGAACACTATGTTACATGTCGCCTGGAATACGTTTGTTATAAAAGTCAAAATGCAAATAACCAGAAAAATATAGCAAGCTATTAATTTGGTTATTAAAAAAAGTTTAACTGATTATGAAAGTTGTAAAGAAAGGACATTGTACGCCTCTGTATTTTTCTGTTTTTGTTTGTTTGTTATATTGTAACAAAGAAGGAAATAAACATAAACAAAAATGTTATTCACACAAAGAGCGTATTCAATCTTACTCGCTTTTTTGTTAAACTGTATCAGGTATTTCAGTGAAACAAGTCAAGGTAACACAAAACGACTCTTCCTACATTATTATTTAAAAATATATATAATCTAAAATGTTTACATATAAATATAGAAAGATTTAACCATAGAGAAAGCAATACCTTTATCTAGAATTAAAAATAAGTAGTAATGCAACATGTAAGTAAGCTTACATGTTTCTATAACCAGCATAATGAGTAATATACTGTTGATGCAATAGGTGTATATAATGTTATTAAACAATCATTCGGTTCTTGTTATGTTAAATATATTTATTTTACAAGATATTTTATAGGACATGTACAAAATGAAGTATTATAATACTATAAATAAACAAATCAGTACAGGTAGAAAAAAACACCAAGGCAAAATATAAACCGTTCGCTGATTGTCCTAAATGATGCACAATTTGAAAGTTGATGGGGATTTTCCCATTTGTAAATCACTATCTTACCTTTCAAGTGTGTGCTTCTTATTGTTTTCCCTGTTTATTGTTGTCATACAAAGAAAACAATACGTCTTAATAAAAGAGGTTTGCGATAACTGAAAGAAACATTTTGTGACATGAATTTTAAACTTTCAACATGTCCTTGAATTGTTTTGAAAACTTTTAACATCCTTAATCTTCGAATGCATTAATATTTCGGACACAATAAGCACAACCTTTGTTTCGGATTTGTTTGACTTTTAGCTTCAAGGTTTTTTATCAATAAAAATATCTTATTTACACATTGATATTTATCAGAAACAATGCTTGTCAAAAGGAATTACACTGTATTGATTAAACTTTTTAAAAATACAACCTTGCCAAATTATATTTATAAATATCAAAGGCATTAAAGAGTTGATTTCTCGATAATTCTTGATAACTTAAATGTACAGTGCACATCGACACGTCTTATTAAGCAATTCACAAATAAATGACTTATGTTATCATATAAATGGGGTTTTTTTTATTTTATTGAAGTAAAACACACCTGGAATTATATTATATCCATCAAAGTGTACTTGGTCGCTGAACTGGTTAAAATAAAAATAACTTGATAGTTTGCCATAATTGTGTTCAATTTTATATTTGCTGTGACCAATAATGAATGTGACAAACTATAATTTTAATAAATCATCTAGATCACATCAGCAACGCTTAATTCTTTGAAAGCGGTTTAGACTACCCTAGTCTTTGCATTATCATTATTTTGTATTACAAGCATCCTGTTCTTCCATTATCTTGCATAATCATTTTGTTTTACCAGCATGCTATACTTCCTAAATCTTGCATTATCATCATCTTGTATAACAAGCATCCTGACCTTCCTTGGTCTCCATAATCATGTTTTACCAGTATATTATACTACCTTTGTCTTAAAATTACAACATTTTTTTATTTACCAGTATAATCTTGTATTATCTGCATCTTTCAATCTTAAGTGTTTTTCATCAACTTTATTTTGCAACTAAATCATGCATGACTATCACACACTCTTGTGTTTATATAGTTCTGTCTTATCTTCATGTTGAATTACAATCTCCTAGTATCACACAACCGTATATTTCATATCCTGGGGGCGTCTGTGGCCGAGTGGTTAAGGTCATTGACTTCAAACCACTTGCCCCTCACCGCTGTGGGTTCGAATCCGACAGGGACTTTGGATTCTTTTATGTGAGGAAGCTATCCAGCTGGCTTACAGAACGTCGGTGGTTCTACTCACGTGCCCGTTTGTGCCTGAACTAATGCACGGAAGGGCACCTGAGGTCTTCCTCCACCAGTAAAGCTGGAACGTCGCGAAATGACCTATACTGTGTTGATGTGACGTAAAACCTAAAGCAAATATAGAAAATTCAATATCCTCATCATTTCATTACTTGTATTTCTTGCAAAACCTTTTTCTGACATTGTCATAAGCTTGTATTCATGCTGCTTTACCACTATCTTGAATATACACTATTTTCCTTTACCTCTAGATTTTATTGCTATCATCATGTATAACCATTATCTAGCATACCATAATCATGCAGTACCTGTGTCTTGCATATCCCTCATTGCATTCATGATGAAATGTCATCATTTGCATTTTATATGTGTTACATTACCAATATTTTAACAACTATCATGAGTATTATTGACTTGTTTATGTTGAAATTACGATCCTGTTTATGTGCTTTATTACTTTTGTCTTGCATAACTTAAATATTGCATTTTCATCATATATACTAGTACACTGCTCTGCATGTTGCTTAATCTTCAATTTGCACTGACACAATGTTGCATAACATTGATGCAGTATTATTGTCATATATCTTTACTTATACATGTAAATTGTTGTATGAATTTACAGATGTTCCATTATAAACATTTTATATATAGAGGATATTTGTTTATTTTGCATGTAAGATTGAAATATAATTTCACTGAGTGAACACCAGATGCAATATTTTCACGAGTGGTGTTCATGAATGAAATATATTTCAATCTTATATGTAAAACAAATAAATTTTCTTTTTATTTCATGCTTTTTAAGTGATTTTAAGTATCTTATTACTGATTTTGCCGCGTAACGTCGCGCATTCTCTTTTGTGACGTCATCACATCATGACGTCACGTCATCAATTTTGAAATATAGTTCTGTTAAATTTCTCTAATTTTGTTACATTTTTTAACATAATGTATGATGACATCGACTTTCTTTTCCTAAAGAAACAAAATTTACGTATGACGGCATTTATTTCTGTCTGTTATTCCATTTAGTTATGATTTTCTTTTCATCCGCATTCAGATATAGTCCGGCTACAGTGAAAATTATATTTTATAAATTTCACTAGTGGTTTATCGGAATATAATCATCTGATATATTACAATAAAACACTGGAAAGCATGAAATAAAACTATTATTTAGCATTACATTATATTGCATTACTTTGTTATGTAAGAATTATGTTGCTTTACATTTTAATTTTATGAGATTACTATCAAATTGTTGCAAAATGTTAATGTCACGGTTCATTTATATTATGCTTTCTTGCATTACAATCATATGACATGTTTATTATGTTGCATTAAATGTCACACTGAAATTTTGTTAAATGACTTTCATGTTACATAACAAGCATTTTGTTTGTTGATTTAAACTGTTATACCTGTATAACTTTCATCATTTTACATAAATAACATGCTGCATAAGTTTTATGATGCATTTTTCTAATTTAACATTTTCCTTTTGAGTCAATTGCCACATTTTTCACTGCTCACTAGAAAAAGAATAGTCGTTCACATCACGTGTGTGCACTATATATCAGAATTAATTCAGTATTCTAAGGTATGTTTTCATACTGAACGATAACTAAATCAGGTTGCCACATTATGTTGTTTACTTAAATTATAACTTGCCACACGATTATAACAAAATAGTAAAAAATAGATGAGATTATCACATGTATCAAGGATGGTCACAATATGTGACTACAATATATAAGAATCGAAATATATTTTATTGCCGCGGTTCAGAGGATAAAGTCCCCCGGTGCAACTACGTGAATTATTTACGGCATAAATAAGTACAGAAGTAGAACCAAAACATGTAATCATACATACATATGTGCATTCAAAATCTTGAGTTCTTTCCGTATAATTATTGTACAAGATTAGAACTATTTGACCATATCAGCCTGTTTAACTGTTTTATTTTGATCACCCGGTGTGCTTACAATACTTATCATTAACGGTCGAGTTGTTTATTTCGTGAATTTATGACCAAGGCACATACAAGTCAGGTTCTAAAAACTGTTCATGTTCTACTGTACCAGGCAATAACTTCGTCGACACTTAAAACAAAACAATTCTTTTAAACTGAATATTAAGATAAAGTTTTAATTATCCTTACCATGATGCTTAGCTTGTTATTTATTGTCTTGATAAACAACCGTGTCACAGACAGAACCTGAAGGCATTGACAAACACGCATTAAATATCATCACCTTTTTTACTCAGTATTTATACTTCCTCAATGGCTATCCATAGTATTACTTTGTTTTGGAAATATTCATCTTAATCCTAGTACATCTGCTGAAAGCATCTCTTGTACTGATTAATCTTTTGCATCCTCTCTAAGCTTATAAATAGTGGGCAATGCATTATGTGTTTAATTATTCAGAGTCTTAGACCTAAGCTGATTTACTTGAACTCGAAACATAGCCATATGATATCCTTAGTTTTACTAAAACCTGGCTGCGTCCTGAATTACATAATAATAAAATTGAAATACCGAAGTTTCAGTTCCCCATTCGTTGCGACAGGTAGACTCGGTGGTGGAGTACCGATCTTGATCAGAGAGGGCTTATAATTTCATACAAGATCTGATTTATCTGTATGTGGTATCGAATGTGAACTTGATATAAATAGTAGATAACGTCTTCTAGGTGGTATTTATAGACCCCTAGACTGAAACAGTCAGTATCGGCTCGTACTTGAGTAGTGTATAGTTAAAGAATTTTCCGAGAGATCTGACAATATCCTGATTGCCGGCGATTTTTACATAGATCTTCTTGATTCTTATTCAAACAAACTGTAAAAAAATACATATACATATACATGTTTTTATTTCATAATGAGAACTTTAACGAAAAGTTGGTTTAAACTGAAATTCCAGTTCTCCTTGACAACTTAATGTCTACAAATACTGACTAAAATTCATTTTGCACGCAATCAAACATTGTCGTTCAAAACACTCTCAAATCTGAACTTGCGTAAAAAAATAAAAAAAAATAATTGAATGTACGTGTGTGGTTGGTCTTTTTGGAATCATATCAAACAAACTGTCTAATCCTATTTACTCTTATAATGCAGAATAACTAATAACTACACCAACCAACTTTACAGAAAGCTCATGCTCACTACTCGATGTAATGTTAGTATTAAAAAAAAATCATGTATTATCGAGTTTTATTGCTGACCCATTTATTCCAGATTTTATTCGCTTTCACTGTCCAATAGTATCATTAATAGAATTTTCGAAACCAAAGCAAATCACATACAAACGCAAAATATTGCTTTACTCTAGCTACAGAAATGAAATTAACTCAGCAGACTGGCAATCCATAATAAACACTGATTATAATATGGATTAAACAGTCAACTGAATAACTGCTATCATATTAAATGCAGCAGGCAAAAATATTCCTAACAAAATAGTAACAATAAGACAACATGATTTTCCTGTTGCATTGTGTACTTTAAGGTTATTTAATCATACATATTTTATATAATTGACCAATGACATTTGGGGGCATATACATGTTTTTATTTCATAATGAGAACTTTAACAAACAATTGGTTTAAACTGACAAAATCATTCACACGAAAAAAATCCCCAAAACAAACCAGAAATCCCAGTTCTCCTTGACAACGTAATGTCTGTAAATACTGACTAAAAATTCATTTTGCACACAATCAAACATTGTCGTTCAAAACACTCTCAAATCTGAACTTGTGTACAAACTCATCTCTTCCCAAAATTACAATAACAGAAGATGATGTCAAATATGCTATCACGTTAATTGACAAATTAAAAGCCTGTAGGCCAGATCTTATTAATCCTCGATTTCTGAAAATAATCGTCTCTCCTGTCTACAAATTGGCTGACCTTTTCAACATACTATTTTCTAAATCTACCTTTCCTACCTCCTGGCAGTCCAATGTCAGTGATTTATTCATACACTCAGAATGATCGATCTTAAAATTTGAACGACCGAACCATCTCTCTGTATAGGTAATTAAACTAATGGCGAGGTGTATCAACAAATATATGTTGCACTTGTACAACTATATCATTATGAACAACTTGCGTATGTCTTATCAATCCGGTTTCACCAAAAGGTGACTCCACCATGATAAATCAAATTGCATACATATACAACGATATTTGCAAGACTTTTGACGAAGGCTAGGAGGTTCGCGCTGTGATTTTGTGATACCTCTAAAGCGTTCGACAGTATGGCATCAAGGTCTCTTACATAAGCTTTCCTCAATTGAAAAAAAAACGGTGTCCTTCTTAACTGATTCACTTCCTATCTCTTTGACCGAAAACAACGCGTTATATACGCTTTGGTTATCATTTAATACCGGTGTACCCCAGGATTCGATCCTCGGACCTCTGCTTAGCTTGATATATATAAACGATATTGTTGGCGATGCAAATAATTTGAGCATATGATTTTTTGGAGACGACACGACCCTTTATATAATTGTTCAGAATCCCGTCGATGCAGCCAAGCATTTAAATGACGACCTTCAAAAAGCTAATGAAATGATCAAATGCTTGGCTTGTTACTTTAAATCCGTCCAAAACAGAATCGATGATATTTTCAAGAAAGATAAAAAAAGATAAGGTAAGCAGAAACAAATTACACGTCAACACCAGGAGATGTTAATATTATTTTATTATCTACCGGCTTCGATCTACCACTAGGTCTTCATGAGGATAAAATTAATAAAAAATTAGGGTTGAAGTATTGAAAATGTATAGTATGGTAAGTCACATGACCTACCAAAAAATTGTATCAAAAAGAAATGAAATTTTGCTAAGTGCCAGACTGTTGTTAAGATATAATAATTGAATTAATAAAGATACCATAGTTTTTGGAATTCCCGTGTTTTTTCTTATTTTTGAAATGTTTCATAGATAGATAATAAACAGGGGCGTCCGTGGCCTAGTGGTTAAGGTCGTTGACTTCAAACCACTTGCCCCTAACATCTGAGGGTTCGAACCCCGAAAAGACTTTGGGTTATGTCATGTGAGGCTATCCAGCTAGCTTACGGAACGTCGGTGGTTCTACTCAGGTATCTGTTCGTGCCTGAAATAATGCACGGAATGGCACATGAGGTCTTCCTCGACCAGTAAAGCTGGAACGTCTTGATATGACCTATACTGTGTCGATGTGACGTAAAACTCAAAACAAACAAACAAACAGAAAAGATGATACACAGATGATTTGATCGTTTGTGTCACCATACATCAATGTCTCATAAAGGCAAACTGTGAAAGTTGATGTTGTGCTGGCTACCGCATTTGGTGAATGCATTTTACAGGTGTCGGCGGTAGGGGTGAAACTGGCGCTGGAATGTTTGTAGTGATGTCATCAATGTTGATTGTCTCGTTTTAGTCCGTAATGGTATGTTTCTTGGATTTATTTCGTAGTTGAAGTTGTCCCGAGTTGTTCTTTAAGATCAAGATCCTGAATCTCATTTTATCATAAGGTGTTTTTTGTCACTTTTGGTGGTGTTACAGGGTTTAAGGTGGCTCTTTTCTCTGCGGATCAAGTTCATTGTTGCGTATTTGTCTTCTTTTAAGAAATGCATGTTACGAGAATGTCTCTTTTCTGAGGTTTTTGTGGCTTACGTCTTTTTACACCAGTCACAGATTTATTTTGTAACTATTTTGCTATGCGTTGTTTACATGTGATATGTATGTCTCCTTTTGTTGGAAAACTTCTTGGACGCATATTTCCGGCTTTTCAATAAAATTATATTTCGTCAGTTCTTCGACAGTGAACTCGTTTAATTATTTTGAACATTAAAAGGCTTAAAGCCCTAACCGAAGGAACATGTCCAGCTGATTTCCTCATGGGTTGGCCATTTTTATGTAAATTTCAGGAAAAACGTCATTTTCTAGAGCCTACCATTCAAAAATCATTTGATCAATCCCGTTGCAAATTTGATTTTGTAAAACTTGAGAGGGTTTTCTTTGCACATGTAAAGGCTTAAAGATCTAACCAGAGGAACATGTCCAGGAGATTTCATCATGGCTTGGTAATTTTTATGTAAATATCGGGAAAAACACCATTCTCACGAGTCTATCATTCAGAATCCATATGATCAATTCCGTTGCATATTTAATTTTGTACAACTTGAGAGGGTCTTATTTGCACATGAAAAGGCTGAAAGCCCTAACCCAAGTAATATGTCCAGGAGATTTTTATTTAGCTATGTAAAATGTTTTTTTTAGTCAGATTCATACCCTCTGGCGTTTTGGTCCTTGATTTATCAATCCATAATTCTTCCGTTCTCTGACAAGTGTCCGTGTTTCAATGATATTGACGTTTTTGTTTCTGACGTCATGGTAGACATCAAAATGGCGGGAAATAGGCTTAACGTCGTTTCTGGCGCGAGAAAGAAACGTTTTCCGAAGGTATTACTGGTTTGTCAGACATACTGTAATTGGCATAATTTGCAGGTAATAAGGTTTATAACAATACGACTATTACATGTATAGTCGCCTTTAATTGTGTAAGTTTCCTTAGTATTAGTAATGGTAAACTCACATAAGTTCTGTATGTATTTGCAGGCAATGCAATGTTGTCGGCATTGATAACTACCAGCCTGTTTCGAGATGCGATTAAGGTCAGATCGCTCATGTTTATGCATCTTCTAGGACCTGCGAAAATTTGTGTTGTTTTTATGAAATTATTAGAACCACTATTGACAAGTATTTTTAAATGACCATTCAAGATATTTTGGACAGTAGGGATGCATGGGATGTATGTATAGACAAACGTTATTATTTATTTCTTGTTGATTTCGTTGATCGTTGCATTTTGTGTCTTCATAAAATGAGCTTTTTAGATTGCTTCTCTTATTATGTTGACTTGGTAGGCTCTGTTGCGGAGGTTTCTAGCTTAAACTACAACACATTCTTCAAAAGCCGAATCAGTGCTGAATATCTGGCAGATCCTTGTTGCCTTGCTAAAAGGAATGCTGCCTTTTAGGTGTTTAGGGTTATAGGACATATTATGCAAATGCATGTTGGTTTAGTGTATACGGAGGTTTGAAGGTTACCATTAACGTCCTTAATATTTTGACATCTAAAAAATGAGCTTATTTCATGTCGATTCCATATGTGAATTTGAGGGATGAAAATCGTTCAAGCGGGCCAAGAAGGAATACAATTCCTCATAACGATGTGGCAAAATGGTAAAAATGTCGTCAATATATCTCCACCATATGAGAGGTTGTAATTGTTGAGTGGCGAGAAATCTCTCCTCTTAGTAGTCATGAATAAAATAGTATAACTAGGAGCACATTTATTGCCCAGTGTAAATATAAGTAACAAGTAAATATCAATCAATATTTGATATGCCACGAAAATGCTTGGTAGTCCACAGAGCTGACCAATGAATTGTAGCTTTTCAGTTTGATGGCGGCTCCAGGGTTTATGTGGCAGAACTGTCAAGATGTAGACGGGTTACAATATTGCGTTTACTTGGTAAACCTACCTAGGTGCAGAAGGAGTAAATTATTTATTTTCTTGCGCTTATGGGAGGGTTTGCCTTGATGATAACGGTGAATATTATTTCGTTTACGTGGTAGAAGCTAACATGATCGACAACTCGACAATCCATTATCTACGAGGCGTCATAATAGACATATATCCGTGGGTGCATAGTCTATATATAATTCACATAACTGCGTCATGAGAAGAACTGAAACTCAATTCAAATCTTCGACAATTTACCGATGACAATGTAGAGATTGTCAGGCCTGTGACGCAAGCACATGCATTTATTTTTAAAAAGCTTTATTTTTTGAGTCACTCTCGTATCTTGTTATTACCCAAATTCCGGAATTCTAGTTTGAGATTCAGAAACATTAACCAAAATGCCATTTATTCTCTCTTTTTTATTGATTTACATTGTAGTATAAAAATATATTTGTTCTTATTGGCACACAGTAAAAAAGTTCCGCATCAAATTTATTGAATGTAATGTCTAGTCATTATTTTAGAATAATCAGTAAGTTCAATTTATTATGATTTAAATGTTTTCTTGGCTTCATTTACCTCTGGTTTAATGCACGTATCAAATCTGCTGCCAAAAACAATAAGTTTTTATTACACTGTACAATTTCATGACATTAACATTTTAATCATCGGAAAAGCTCCTTCTTTGCCTGAAACATTTGACGTCATGAAGAAATATATTTACAGCCTCAGCCTTAAAATTATGTTTAAATGTAACAAATACTTGGCACAATATTTTGAAACCAAGTGTACGCAGCTTGAATGATACTGTTAACACTGACATGATGAAGTATCTTCAAATAAATAAGGTAGAAATCTTCTGCAGTTATCGTTTTAAAATTATAAATTAATGCATATCGTTCTCTCCTTTGAAATAGTAATAGTAGACCTTTTTATCATTCCTGTCAATAGATCTATTTTTTTCTTGTGTAGGTGTATCAGTTTGAAATGTACAAAATCATTTAAATGTATTAAACTTGACTTAAATATAGACTGACATTCAAAAATATAAAAATAAAAAATAATTTACAGTTATTGCAAATGATTCTTTAAATAATTTCATGACAAACCTAAATACATTGTTTCAGTACATTAATTTTAATTTTCAGCACTAAATATATTATTTAGCTATATAAAGGTATACATCTGAGTGCATATAGTGTAAACCTCATTAACAATCATCTGTGCCTTCTCGACAATCTTTTCCTGGTAGGAAACATAATTTATATCACTCAAATTACATTTTTATAAAAATATTATCTTTTCATTATTAACCTACCAATCTATCATTATCAAGGCCGTCAGAGAAATCAAAGGTTCATTTGTGCCTCATAACCAGCCTTTTTTAGCCTCTTCAGCAGTCCGTGCCAGTCCTTTGCAGTGTTTAGTAGGACAAGGAACAAACAAGCCGCCGAGTTGAAAGTAAAATTGTCCAAATTCTTCCCGAAACAGATACTAAAATGTAAAATGTAATACTTGCCACTTAAAACCATACATATCTAGTGTGAAAAAATTAGATTAAATAACTTTTCTCATATTTTAAGGGTCACAAGTCGACTATTAAGCGTACGCAACCTCCGCTATGAATGTAAAAACACGATGATTTAGAGCGACTCGTACCGTACGGCCGGAAGATAAACTAGATTGTTGTCCTGTCTGAGTGTGATCTAGTGTATTTTGTTTCAAAATGTGTCATTATTAATACATATTTTTTATGATTAAATGGTACATGAGTTTACTGTTAAAATCAGTCAATAAAAATGACAACTGAAATCAACATAAGATGCACATATGCATAACAGATATACGTTTCAGTGAATAAATATTCAATTTTTTTTATGAAGAATACTTACAAAACTATGATGGCATATTTCTTTGGTGTTCCTTTGAGGCCAGTGCATTTCTTCTAAAAGCAAACAGCGGTAAACACACAGTGCAATACAATATTGGTGACAATACAAAAATGCTGGTGATAGTAAGACAGTGCGATTGTGAAGTGCCAGTGTACGATAATGACAGAGCAACAAAACGATATCGAAGCACAACATTACGAATGTCCATCATACTGTTATAATGTCACCATCGTACTGTCGTTCTGTCACCAGCGTATTATTGTATTGTCACCGATTTACTGCCCTACTTTTATCATCGTACTGTCGCCTTTCTTGATAAGCATTCGCATAATAAAATATTAACATAGAGAAAATCTTTGACCTGAATATATTAAAAAGCACGTATCTTCGTCTAGCGCCATGCTGAGTGAAATGTTACGCATACTTGGCAGGAAAGCTACAGTTCAGTGTGATGGTAATGTGTGGTACGCTCAGAACGATTAAAAATTAAAGTAAGTATGCTAAAAATTTGGCGTTGCAAAAATATCGGCGTATATTGTTTTGCACCTGAGCTTAGATATTTGGCATGTAGCAGCTGCTTATGAACATTCATAAAACTGATTTTAATTTTTATCATGCTCATTTGGTCATTATGTTGCCCGATCCGCGAGTCAATTATTTATATTATAGGATATTTGGGTTTTGGGGTGATATATGTGGATATATTACATGCAGATATTTTATATCACCCGGGTGACATTTTAAATATCTCCAAATTCAAATAATACTTTTATTACCCTTCCCCTGTCGAGTAAGACGATTTTAAAATAAAACATTCATGTTGCAAATGAAACGTCGAAATAAGATTCCCTTAATGGTACCCCTTCACTGCAAAATTAAGTCACCGGAATATCAAGTATTTTCTATCGTACCTTTTCGTAACAAATATAAACAAGTGAAAATGCGTTTTCTGTTGAAGACACAATTTTGTAATTTATATCAAGCTCTGGCGAGGTCATAGTTGTTTTAAATACTGATCAGAATATTTATCATTACCATATTTTGGTAAATACTGTTTCACATTTTCGCCCCTTTCAGTCGAAACAAGATAAAATAACGAAATGGCAAAAACCTGGCACATACATAACCTCGATTTTAAATTTAGTTGTCTAATAACAATAAGAAAACTTATTTTAAATGAGAAATCTATATAAAAACTAATAAACAAAATTTGAGTCTGTTTAAACCTACAAGCAACTGTACTTATATATCCTGAATTAGATACCCCAGCTATTTTTCTTCCTTTAAAGTATGTAGTTCAGTTGTAAAATGCTTCAAAATAAAATAAAAAACAAAAAATGACGGATTTGGTACCTCATACATAGAATATAATATTACATTAAGGAAGTTATCTTTTTAGTGACAAATTTGACCCATTATTTTTTTGTAAAGTAGTAACATATCAACACTTTGTGGTATTTTTTGTTTGTTTGTGGTTTTCTTGTTTTTCTTCCCTTTCTTGTTGTTTTAGCATTCCTTACGATGAGATAGAATCAAGGAACATCACTTTAAACATGATTTGTATAACGATAAACACAAACACAACAGATGAAATATTTTAGTACAACAATAAGGTACAGTATCCGCACCACACCTAATATTTAGTATCACTACTTAGGTCATTAAAAAAGCGGCATTATGTCAATATTTGAGAACAATCGTTTTAACATTTTCCTCATCTTGTCTGTTTCAAATTCGATATATTTAATTTGAAATATTACAACGTTTTAAACCCGGCTTATTTTGGCGGATATGACCTTAAACTTTAATCGACTTGCACAGAAAATGTTTGTGGTGTTTTTACTGTATGAAATGACATGGAAATGATGACTGGTGGGTCCACTCTGTTAAGCAAAATCTCAATTATTTTGAGAACATGTAGTTTTACACAGATTCGACTTCATCAGATTTTATTTGAACACAGTCGATAACTAAGGATGTTAAATGATAGAATAAATAGCAATAGAAAAAAGAACAAACACAAATGTTCCAAAACTGTTAAATATGACTATTGACATACAGATTTTCAAATAGACTAAGAATACTATTCAAATCTGTTTAATGACTCTTGAAATTAAAAAAATCCAGATTCGCTTAACCGTTTTATTTAGTATCATACATATTTGCAAAACATTAATATTCATGAGTATATGTTTATATAATAAAACAATAAACAGTGACATAACAAATAAAGAAAACGTGCGTTGAAATGTGCTATTGGAGATTTGAACTCAAAACAGAATGTTAAACTGATTGCTGAAACAACTTTTCCTCTAGGCTATTCGTGTAGGTGTCTCTTTTTTTCTACTATGTTGCAAGTCTAAATGCAAAATGTGAAAATTAAATAAATTACGCAACCTATTACATCATTTATCATGGCTATACCGAAAAATGTAAACGTTATTATGTCCAACTTATACTTAAGGTTTTCTGTACCCAAACAAATAAAATAGTTTCCGGACAATAACTAGAATAAGGAATGAGTTAGTCTGATCAAACTTGATACTTTGCAAGCTGATATAAAGGCTCAGTTTAGGACCGCCTGGTATTTCTAATTAATGGTTTTACCACTCTCGACCTTGTGACTTGTAAGAATTCCACGTCTATTGTAGGCAAAACTCATTAACAGTTTAAGTTTGGATTTAGTTCTTCTATATTTCGATGAACTCCCCGCTCGGCTTTCGTATCGAACCGTGAAAGTAGATTGTTGGTTTCCTTCAAACGACATTCCGCTTAAATCGGCAACAAACGATGTAGCACCACCGGGTGGAAAACGTAATTATTTTCAAATGATTGCACACAATAGTATGATCTGACTCTACACTTATTTCCAACTCATGAGCCATTTTCTCGCACGTAATTCATCGATCAGAACATTTTTTTTTTTATTTTTTAGTGTGATAATCGTCGATAGCTGTCACATTTCTACCTGCTCAGGGCATCTTTAACGCACTTCCTGCCATTTTTTAACTCATTCACTCATTTTGTTACTTGACAATGCGATAGAGCAGACCTGCCGCAAGTTTCCTGTAAAGCATTTTAATATTTATTTTGCTGTTTAATTACGTTCGCATTCAATTATGATGTAGCTACTCTGATTCTTGGACGTTACAGCGACCCGGAGGCTCATAGTTACGTTATGAAACACCTTGTTATATAATGGCGTCATTTTATACGACGTCGCTTAACGTTACGTGCTATTTGCACTTTATTGGAGTATCGACATGTCAATTTAGAATTTATACCCAACAGACAATTTGTAGCCAGTGGATAATGTTTTATCCATTGGTTATCACTAACTAATGTTTGGAAAACCGGGTCCTGATGTATATACCTTTCAAAGTAATGTATTGATTTGTTTTACAGGACGCGTATTAACATTTTCGATACAATGTGTGTTTGTTTGGCTAAATACTTCATTACTTAAGTGACATTTAAATACGACTTATTTAATAAAATTTAATGATATAAGTTTTCAATTTGTACACTTTTTCAGTGTATGAATAGGTAACTCTAATTTTAAAGCAACAATGGTAAACTATGAACATTTTGAAGTATCATTTCGATTTCTATAAAATTTCATTATTGCACCAGGTGGGAATAATATCCTTTAAGAAGGAAACAATTTCTAATTCTAGTTCTAGCATGACGTTATGAAAACATCTAGCCATTGCTTCAGTTATCAGGTTGTTGCCAGTGTCGTTGCCAGTGTTGTACTTTCCGGACAAAACTTTATAAAAGTAGTGTAACAATACCATAACTTGGCCTCGTCGTGACATTGTATGACAATGTGTTAAAATAAATGTTGCATGATTCTTGCTATAACATTACTTTTAATGATATAACTGTCTTCATGTCTGAAGACTACACTTGGGCCAAACTTTTTACTAGGTGATTTAAAAAAAAATATAATGTATTTCATAATCAATAAGCTGAAGAAATAGTAACATTAATTTTGTAAATGTCGCGGGCCACTGTTGCCGAGTGCTTATGGTCGCAGGTTTCTTATCTTTAACCGTTTAGGGTTTGAATCCCGTAAAGGACCTTTTGATCCATACATGATGTCAGAAAGCAGTCCAGGTTGTGCTTTTTAGTTGTTCCTTCGTGTATTTTTTTAAAAATCAACAAAACAAAAAAAAAATATGAAAAATAATAAAAACCCTAGTATTTGTAGCTCTCTTTTGCATATGAATTATTTATGTACCAGTAGCGAACAGTGTATCACATATGCAATCTGCAAATAATATCTGGGGGATATGAAAGGTTGAAGCAATATAAACAGCAAAATTACATGAAAATTGCAGATTCGGTTTAATTGAGTTGGTACATGAGGGATAATGAAAAATTGCAAAATCCCTCATGCACCCCTAACAAGAACTTGAGCAGTACTCAAGAGCTGTATTTGCAACACTTAATAAAATACTGGACTAAATAAACCCGAAGGAAAAGCGAAAATTTACAACACTGAAGAAGAGTACGGAGCTACGTTTTATTGGCCACTTGACAAACGCCACTTCACAGCTGCTGTTGTGATTTTTGAATATCTGAAAAAGTGATCCATCGGATGCATTAAAAACAGCAAAATGACAGACTCGGTTGGATTCAATCTGTAAATGAGGGATAATGAAAAAGTGCAACATCCCAAACGTCCCATACCATCGGCGTGAGCAGTACTCAATTGCCAACACTTAAACCTGCTGAACTCAATGAACCCGAAGGACCAGAAAAATATAACAGAACTGAAGTGTAGAACGGAACTAAATTTTTACAGCTGCCAAACGGCACTTGATACCTGTTGTTTAATTTATAAATAACAGGAACACACAGAAGAGGAAAACACAAAATAAAGTGAAATGTTTTTTTACGGTCAGTTTAACCATTAAAGCCGTTTGTTGATATACAAATAACTGTTTATGTTTTCAATGTAACTTTCAATATTTCTACAAAATCATGTCAATAGATTGATTTTCGTTTGAATTTTGTTAAACAAGGAACAATTTTGACCAAGTTTCAACCTGGTACTTTGCATATCATTAACATAATTGTTCTAGTCATCTGATTATCATATTTACATCACGCCATATGTCGAGCAAATAAAAGTTAAAAGTAAACAATACGAGTATATTGTCATTTTGCGCTTTACATATAGACATAATGCAATACTTCACGTACCACACAATGCGCGAGTGATATAATTTATAGTGCTGAAATTCGGTAGCCTTGAAACCGAATTTGAGAAAACATTGTTATATTATTAGTTATAAAGATCGTTGTCAGGTTATATGGCCCTATAAACGGCTGTTTGTAAATATAACCCGAGCCGCTAGGCGAGGATTATATTGCAAACAACCATTTATATACGGCCATATAACCTGTCAACAATCTTTATAACGAATTTATAATACAGCAAACATTGTTTAGAGACAAAAGTAAGATTACTTCATGAATCGACAACAGCCGTGTATATAAAACTATATAAACGTCATGATTATCCAATGAAATGCGACGTTACAAACCTGCAGTATTATAAGACCATAAAAACTGTAAAATCACAATTCCTGTATTATGTTAAGGTCGTGTGTAGTAAAAATAAAAACCTATTGCGTAATAAAACAACTTCAAATGTACGACCATCTTTCAAATATTTTTTTTTACAATTTGTTTACACATTCAGTTTTCTTTTAAAAATAATAATCACAGAAATGTCTTCGACTTTTAAAGAAATTAAAGTTATCGATACTTTAATTGGTAAGTACGCCGAAAATATTATCGCAATTTTCGAAACTTTTCTTTTAGATTTCTTAAACTGACTGTTTTTTTAACAACTAGTAACATGTTTTGATTAATCATATGTTTAGTGGATAGCGTCCAAAATTTGAGACAAACATCAATTTTTCATCGCATTAACTTCAATTTGTCAGTGCATGCAATAGTTGATTTGCATGCTGTAAAAAGAATTGGAAAGAATAGAAAATTTTGCAAACTTGATGATAGTAAGTCAATTGTTAAAAAGGTAATTTTCAGTTGTGTCTACATTAAAATCCTTATTGCCCAATCCGAAATCTAAAGAAATACTGACAAAAGGGCATTGTATAATTCTATGTATCAGGTCAGCTATTTATTAAAAAACATAAGATGATTTCAACACATACAATATCATTTTGTTACAACGTCATCCCGCTTGAAGTAGCGAATTCCATTCCGACGAAATGTAAGCTTGTCTTATACGCGACGGTTCTTGAACTAGAATGAGTGACTGGATAGTAAGATACAGGCTTTATAACACTTAGCTTAAACCATTTAGAAATTATAATTTTATTCCAAAGTGAGCCAGTAACACTGTTAGACCTCGGAAAAACGGCGACTAAATCATATTATTACAACTTCATCCCGACATAAACGATTCATTTGAAGCCAAAGAATACGCCGTTTTATAAGGACGCACATCAAATTTTAATATAACAAAACATACCATTGATTATTATCAACAAAATGTTGCAAAGTAAATTACAGAAACATCTATTTGGTTGTTTAAAGAAAGGAAACTGATTGGGAAAGTTTTAAAGCTAGGCAATTTTGTCCCTGTATTGTTGACTTTCCTTGACGAGCGCATTATTCTGTTTCATCTGTAAAAATACAATTCACATTCACAAGTCTCTATTTTTTAACAAAAGCGATGGATTTAACAATCATACTTGTACATACATTATTTGCATGTTTAAACAAGCCAAAGAGAAAAATGATATTCGTCGTAAAACAATTATTGTCCGTATTTCATTCACAGGTAATATCTAAAAATAGACAAATTGTTTTGCCTTTAAACATGAGTTGTTTAATTTTCATTGGCTAAGCGTCTTTTTCACCCGGACCGCAGAAATAATAACGTTGAAACTTCTAACTTAAACTATTTAAATGCAAGTAAAGGAAAGAAGCAATTTATTGCACTACATTCTCTACGGCAACAGTGTTATAAGTTTTCGAAATCAAATGTGCTTCTGTGATTTCATATAAACATTTGAAATGAAAACATTTTAAAGACACCTTTGTGCTCAATTTCGATACCACTTGATTAAAACATGTGAATGGATTAATAAACACTTTTTACCGTAAGTTGTAATATATTGTAATACATCTAACATTTAATTTTCTGTATCATTTATCTGATTTATCTGGTAATTTCATCATCATGGATTTCATCGTGTAATGACAGATGTCTTCTTTTGTCGGGTTTTCTGTTCAAACATATGCCATTCGGATATTCAAATATTTCTCTGCTCCAAAGTAAAACGTATTGAACTTTTAGTACAAGCAAACATTTTTTGTCAATGTACTGAAGCAAGGGTCAATTTGAAAGAACGGTTACGTTCATTACTATTATAGAGGATATCGGTGTGTTCTGTCGGATGTCAAGTCGAACATTAGATCAATCTTATATGCGTAGCCACTTTTGGTTCAAACTTAGCGATTAATTGTAATACTGAAACTGTATTTTCTTTTGTCAAACGAATATTAAAAAAACACAACAGAAGAATGTATTAGTGAAACTTGATACTAGTGTTTATCTGGTAAGATTGGGGACCTTTCGTTATCTATATAAAGTAACCACTTTAATTTTATGAATATATTTTAACCAACGCACGGTTTTGGACGGTTTATAACAAAAGAAAGTCGAACCCAACATTACAAAAGAATTGCAGAGATCATAACGCGTACAAACAAAAGGGGTCTTTATCACATTGCGGGTGCTTACATGATATTGCTGAATATTTAATTATATCGCAGTATAATTATTTGAAATCTACGTTACAATATTCACAGTGCACGTTAAGGCGAAACTGTAATTGTATTGATATGATTTAAGCCCGAGGACAGGAGGAACTACTCTTTATACAAAGAACAAAGCAGAGTATCATTGATTCCCTATCCCAAATTCCGAAAGTTGCCTTTTCCAACAAAAACAAAAACTGTTTGGGAAAAAATTTTGAAACAGACACAAAGAATAATTGCGAAATTAGATTAGTATCACCTCAATCTCTGGCTCTTAAGATTAGCCAGAATAACCGAAATCAAGGCTACTTAAAGTATAAAAAAATAAAAATACATATTCTAGAAATATGTGTGCCGTGCATGATATGCCCCTGCCTTCGGTCATAGGTGTGTCCGTCGGGAACACTGGTATTTTGCCGACAATCGTGTAATACATATGTAGATGGAACTTTCAGTTCATATCTCGCAATTTCCGGCTGATCCCATGTGAGACTCAGCATTAATGCCTCAGAACCTCGTATGGTGGGATGATTTAGGGGTCTGACTGTGTGTCCGCGGGTATAGGTTTGTCCGTCGGGAAAACTGCGGTATTTCGCTGAATTTGAGCCAAAAATTGTACTGTAGACGGTCATTTCAGCTCATATCTCGCCAATTCCGACTGGTCCCTGTGAGGTCAGGCCTCAATTTTGTAGAACCCCCATATGTTAGGATGTTTAGGGGTCTGCCCTGTGTCGCAGGTATAGCTGTGTCTGTCAGGAATACTTTTCTGTCGAATTTCATCTAAAAATCGTACTATAGATGTTCATTTCAGCTCTTATCTTGCCTAATCCGGGTAGCCCCTATAAAGAAAAGACTCAATGCCGCAGAATTTTATATGGTTGGATGCTTTGTGGTCTGACCGTATGTCCACGGGTATAAATGTGTCCGTCAGAAATACCCTGGTATTTTGTCTACGTTAAGCCGGAACTCGTACTGTAGATGGTTATTTCAGCCCATATCTCGCCAATTCCGGCTGGTCCTTGTATAGCCAAGCCTCGTTTCCGCAGAATCAAATAACGTGGTATGGTTAAGCGGTCTGACCGTTTGTGCGCATGAACAAGTTTGTCCTTCGGTAATACTTTGGTATTTTGCCGACGCTGAGCCGAATATAAAACTATAGATGGTTATTTTAGCTCAAATATCGCCAATTCCGACTTGCCCCTGTGAGACTCATTCTCAATTGCACAGAAATCAATATGATTTGATGGCTAGGGGCTCTGACCTTGTGCCCGGGAGTAAATGTATGTCAGTCGGAACTTCTCTGGTATTTTTCCGACTTTATGCCGAATATCGTACTATTGATGGTCTTTTCAGTCCGGCTCGTGCCGATTTCGGGTGGCGTCTGTGAGGCCCAGCCTCAATTCCGCAAAGTTCAATATGGTGGGATGGTTAGGGGGTCTGACCGTGTGTTTGCAGGTATATACATGTATGTGCCACTCGGGAATTTTCTTGTTTTTTTTTTTTGTCGACGTTGTGCCGAAAATCGTACTATTTTGGTCATTTAAGCTCATATCTCGCAAATCCCGGCTGGCACCTGTTAGACCCAGCGTCAATTCCGTAGAATCCCATATGATTGGGTATAAGTATGTTAGTCGGGAATACCTTTGTATTTTGCGAATGTTGAGTCTAAAATTATACTGTAAATGGTTATTTAGTTCATTTCTCGCCAATTCTAGCTGGCCCCTGTGAGGCTAAGCCTCAATTCCGCAGATGCTTATTGGATGGCATGATAAGTGGGTCAGAATGTGTGTTCGCGGGTATAGGTGTTTCTGTTGGGAATACACTGGTATTTTGTCGGCGTTGAGTCGAAAATCAAAATATTGATGATCATTGCAGCTCATATCTAAATTCCGCAAAGTTCAATATGGTGGGATGGTTAGGGGTCTGATCGTGTGTCCTCTGGTTTTTGTGTGTCTGTCGGGAATACTCTGGTATTTTGCCGACGTTGAGCTAGATATCGTACTATAGATGGACATTTGTTCTCATATATTGCCAATTCCGTCATTCCCCTGGGAGACCCATTCTCAATTCCGTAGATCGTGAAATGGTGTGACCTCGCGCAAAGGTATGTCCGTCGGGAATACTATGGTATTTTGCCAACTTTGAGCCGAACATCGTACTACATGGTTTCTTCAGCTTATATATCGGAAATCCCGGCTGGCCCCTGTGAGCCCCAGCCTCAATTTCACACAACCCAATATGTTTGGGATGGTTAGGGGGTTTAACCGTGCGACCGCTGGTATAGGTTTATCCGTCTAGCCCACGTTGAGTCGAGCATCGTACTATAAATGGTCATTTTAGTTCATATCTCGCTAATTCATTTTGAACTACCCTAAACGTTTTTCATTTTCAAAAAGATATTACGAGCATTGGACAGTGCATGATGTAAGTTGTATTCGGAACATTTAAAGTAATAACATATAAAGCTGTAATTGAAAAAAGTAGTATTGTGTCGTAACATTATTAACAAAATGTACTTATTTGTTTATTTAGTTTCTATTTGGCAACAAGAGCATTAGCATTTATTGTTTAGTTTGTTTTATTTCGACCGAAGAAGCAATTACAAACGTGACAAGGTTTAGCATAATCATTTTACATAAACAGGAAAAATATCAGTGGAATAACATATAAAATGTTACCATTATTGCGATGTAATCCCATTGCATTATTGTCAATAACCCTTCTGTACTTATGATGTTATAATTTGATGAATAAATGAATTTTTGTTCTTCGGAATTTTGAACGCGTTGTTACTTGCTTTAACTGAACACAGTCTCTCGTAGTTTATTAACGAACAGTCGAAAAATAATCTGAAAGATGTTTATGGATTATAAGTTGTTTCAATTATGCTGCCATTGTTCATACATCGTAATTCGTCTTAATGTAAACCAATCACTCAATTTGCATTTGAGACCAATTATCGTTAACTTTATTATTTGTGCCAAATTTCTTAATTTTTATTTGATATAAATTATTAATGTAATAAGTTTAAAATCTGTGTTAATGTGATAAGGAAATAAGATAAACTGCTTTAAACCAGTTTAACTGTTAAATACTTTATATGATGGTAATATGTTTATTATTGTTAACGCTTTAAATCTCACGATCCATCCCATAATATGTTTTTAGGCATGCGATTTAAATAAAGATTGCTTTCTATAGATAGCATTCATACAAATAGACCGTAGTGTACTGGATAACTGTAGTTCTCTAAGTGTTGTTAACATGCACTAGAAAAGACATAACCGTCAATTTAATAAATAATGTCAAAATAACGTGTTTATGTAAACTTTGAAATTTAGACATTTATGTAGGAAAAGAATAATCACAAAAAAGCTTACAGCTACATTCTATATAACCTATATCGTGTTCATTTAACATGATATCTTTTTCATTTGCTTAAATTGCATAAACGACTTGAAAAATCATATTGTTACAAAGCAAAGCAGAAAGAAAATATCTGCATAGATGTGTTCAATCATAAGTGATATCTATTAACAGAATATGAATAACAGCAAATGGCCGGACAATGAACATTGATTTGCAACAGAAATTAAACAGAATGAGTAAAATCTGAATGAAATTTGAATGACTAAATACATATATTAATCAATGTTATAAAAACTTTTAGTCTTAATCACTCGAAATGAAAAAAAGTAGCATTATATTTATAAAGTACAACTCGTAGTTCCTAATATATGTCGTGACATAATCAATAAGTAGAAATGTCCTGACGCGTTCAAAATTCATTGTCGTACAGTACATTGACTCCTGGGACAGTAAAACTGAAATTTTTAAATGAATGTAAATATTTTGTGTGTGAACCGGGATAACAATTTAAATTTTGCAGACATTAAATAGACATTATATCTATTTATTCACTTAGTCTGAATGTCCAACTCTGAAACCTCTACTCTGAAAAAACTACTTGTAGCGAAACAAAACAGAAATATGATATATGTACTGACGTGGTTATTCGTGTTATTTCTATAAATAAAGTTTAAGGTATTACCATCCTAATGCATTACCTCCGTGTTGAAGAGTATTCAAATAGGCTAGATTACTGTTTACTACATTGCAAATCCCCAGAAGGGTCAATTTGTTTTTCTTTCTTTTTTTTTCTTTTAACATTATTTATGTATCTTTCATGTCCCATTTGGAAAGAAAAAAGTGTTTAATATTGATTCTTAAATTTAAATAGGCATTTATTGGCAAAAGTATGCTAAATCTAATAATAAATATGGTACCTGCTATTTTCAAAGTGTTATAAAATCAAAACTAGACGGTAAAAGTATTTTATATTTTACAAGATCAACTAATATACTTCTTTAAAAATTTGGGGAAACTTTGAAAACAGGCACTCATTTGGGTAAATTTTAAAGATTTTTAAAATAGGCTCCCTAAGTAGGAAAATGGTAAGACACGTGGTAAAAATGAGTGGGGTAGGGTAAAATTTTTATACAGATTTCATAAATTTTAAGTAGAAACCATAATTTTGCTTAATATGTGGATTGTTAGCTGAATGGTTCTATTTGTTTCTTACCAAAAATTAATAAGAAAACATTTTTCATTAGATAGTTATTGCAGATTATTTAAAGGTCTCTCATTTCTAAAAAAGGGCCCTCATAACATCCTGGCTTGAGTTCAGAAAAGTGGCCATAACTTGATTTCCGTACGGTAACTTTGATTAAATTTTGCATACAGGTGTACTTAAAAGGTATATCTGACCTATGATGTGATTTTTCTAGTTTCTTATAGTGCCCATTAGGCCCATTTGATACCTTAAATCTTAAATTAGTTTTCAGCAGATCGACTGCTGTTGAAACGGTGAAACAATATACATGTAGATGTATAAAACTTTGTTTTGTAACAAGCAGTAAACAGATGAAGCAGATATATTAAACTAAATGATAAAGTTATTATTAAATTCCCGAATTTACAATCACAATATTTACAAACTACTTGAAGTTTAGCAAAACAGAAATATGATATATTAATTCATTGGCGTGTTCGCATATATATTATATCTGTAAATAAAGAAATCCAGAAATGTTGAATTTCTTTTGTGTAAAGCATAGAACAATGACTACAAGGACAGTCAAAATGATATTTAAAACCAGAAGCAATATGATCTAACTATAGGTGTAGGGTGCGTAGCCGTGTATATCACAAAACAACCCTTGCCCAATGCCCCTCTACAACTAATTTAAATATATAAACAATAATTATATATACAATAAAAGTTTAATTGTTGTTTTATCTATCTTTATATATATAAAGATAGATAAAACAAAAATTAACACAATAGCATTTTAACATAATCATTAAAGTTATACAAAAATTAAACTGTGATAATTTTACGTATTGAACAAATGTAGTAGGCAAACAACCGCATTGTGTATTGGTGTTTGTATATGGACCCCTACGATAAAAGTTGATGCAGAAATTTTAAATTATTAACTGAACTCAGTTTTTATTTTATCGCTCGTATTTGTACATTGTAATAGATGTGATTAATATTTCAATTACAACTTTAATAGTATAAATACTTAACTCATTGCATGTTATGAACAGATATTTACAAACAACTTGAAAAAGACTGAAAAAAATCGTGTCAAAAATGTCGACATTGCAAAACGGAAATGATATTCACTTGATATAATGCTAAAATAAGGGTAAATAAACAAAACTAATCCATGTGCCGTTTTAAAAGTGGACATTTAAAAACCGAATGATTAATAGTAAGACGAAGTGTCACCTACAAGTTTCTTGTCCCACGTGTACATGAGTAAAACTACTGACGTTCCGTAAGCAAGCTGAATAAAATAGCTCTCCTAATGAAAGGATCCAAAGACGTTACAGAGACAATGGACACGCTGGCTCGCGTTAAAGTACATGGCGGCGCTAGGGAGCATCTTAACCGGCTTGACTCCCAAGTAGTATATTTCTATTGACCGTTCCAAAGCAGTGGCCATCTTGTTCATGTCTATGTATTGTCTTTTTTAAGAGTTCGGTTTTGGCGTTCATGTTTATTAAATCCGCCTGTTCGACAAGGTTTTCTTCCCCTTTATTGCTACCCGTGTATGTCTTCCTTATTCTCCTTCTTATTAAACAATGTTTCTTATTCCCTTCTTAAACAATTATCATCAATTCTGATTGCACTTAAAGTCCCCTTTAGTAAGTAATTGGCTTCCCAGCACCTTTTGTCTGCCACTGTCCGATTTGTACCCTTTTGTGCACTGTTGTTTTAGGATATTGCTAGCGTTGCGTTTCTTAAACATTGCTCACCCTTGATCTGTATTACATAGTACATGCAAAAAATCTCTAAAATATTTTGAAAAACAATTCACATAAAAATACAAGAAAAAATAGTATTCATGCTCATCACTGTTTCTGATATTTAATTATGACGCCATGTATGGGTTACTTCAACCGTGAAAACAGAAAAAACTGAAATATGCATATGTCTATTTCTCTATCAATACCAACATCATTAAAAATATGAACATTTTATTATTTTTTTATTTATTATTTTTTACCAATTTCATCAAACGATCTGACAATTGTTATATTTAAAAATCGCTATAAACAAAAGCAAGTGTGAAAACATGTCCCTGTTTTGAAACATCATTTTATTAAAATATCAATTAATCAATTTACAATATTTTAGAATAAAAGTTATGTTTCTTTACTAACAGAGGATGCCATAACAAAATCTGGAGACAGATAGAAGGCAAGAAAATGGCACAAAAGCCAGACAACCGTGTCCATCTATTCCGTTTGCAGATAATAATTATAGATGGAGGCCTCCTAGTGCTAAGACATATAATTGACCAAACCCTGACTGCTCAAGGCGTAACTCTAAGTACATGTTTGAATAACGAAAAGGCAACAATTACACGTTTGAAAAGCCGTGGCGTTATAACACAGGTACAACATGACATATTGTTTCCAACGGGTGGCCAAGCCCCAACTACGTCAGAGATGGACTTCACGCTTATCATATGTCTTCTGAGATGCTTGAAGTGTTTTGGATTGAATAAGAAATTTGACTGGAACACAAAACCCATTTCAACCGATTTAACAATTGAGGCAGATATATGTCGGCTAAAAGCATATCGAAATGAAGTAAGTATGCCATAAAAAGTAATTATTATCTGAAAACTGTCAATGTGACAGAAGATTAACATATAATTTCTGGAATACAAGTCTTATGTTTTAAAGTTACTAGCAAGACTTTTTCATTGAATTTCATGAGGACAAAGTGCATTGCCTTAAACATAATATAACAATTTTTGAACGAGAAGATGCATTATGAAGACCATCTACATTCATTTGCATGATTTTTCCGTGTTATGCTCATTGAATTACTTTCTTTGACTGTCTGACGTACCTTCAGGTCTGACGTTTAGGAACTCTGTCATTTTATTAACAGGTCTCGTTTTCATGACATGTTATGCACTAAAAATGTCACACGTTTCTGATCAAACCTTTACTCTAATATATAACACAAACGAATGCAGCTCTATATCCGCTATTTCACTTGCGAATTATCATTTCAGATATGTCATCTACCTACAACAACTGAAATACAACCTCATGATTTTGTAACTTGGTGGAATGACATTGAGCAGGTAAGCACAATGGTTTGAAAACATTGTTTATTAATCTGTAAGTCCCTCCAATTTATATCTTCAACAGAGTATTTAAGACGATAATTCAAATATAATATATGTTTATATTTTAAGTATCTATGTGCATTTACTGAGTTAAAATCTCGAAAATAATGGGCCTTTGTAATGACATAAAATTTGCTTATGTATATTTTTACAGTTCTGGGTTATAACCATTCAAGATTAAAAACTACCTCGTCCAATAGATTAAATATTGAATCTACATTCGTTCAATATCTTTTATAATGTAATTGAGTTGCACTTCGTCGCTTACCACGGCATAGTATGTCATTTTATATTGCATGCATTCATTTCATTAGTCATTTGTTTCTGCTAACTTACTAACATTTCAAAGGATAAAGGCGTTTCCATAATATACTTACTGATTCTTCAATATCAGTAATTACCCTTTGTAACGTCTTTCTTAAGATGATGCGCCTGCAAAAATTGTATGTCAAGAAAATCAACCGATGGCAAGGTAGCATACATGTACAAAACGTTTATTTGTTTTAATTATATACTTCATTCATCTTATTCTATTACGTTTTATTCCATGATCTCTGAGTAAATCACTTAAACATTATTCAATAAACCAACACAGAACCTTACTGACTTGTTTTATGAATAAATGAATAAGCATATGTTATGCTAATTAGTCCAATCGGATTCCTTACAGATACTTGTTCGACGAAGTTCTTCAGCTCTTAACATCCAGCAAGCAATTGCCAATTTCAAAACCTGTCCACTAGATCCGGAGGAAGAGAAAAGATTACAAGAAGAAGTAAAAAGGTGGAAGGACTATGAAGCCGATGTTGATCGATTGAATGAGGAAATGAAAAAAATGCAAACAGATGTTATTGAAGTGAAGAGAGAAGTACAAGCAAAGTTTACTGGTGTGGAGAAAAAACTCGAGGCGATAGAAAAACGACAAGGTGCAGGTTATTTTTTTCATTTGAAATATTTGTGCTTGTTAATCATTACACATATTGATTACACAACATTAACATCTGTTAAATGATAATACTTAGTAACAATAAATACATGCTTGCATATCTGACAGGCTTGTGTAGAAAAAATATATCATACTATTCAAAACCAAAGAAGTTGTGTCAATTTATGAAAACAGTAATTACAAGAATATGACAATTCACAAAAGCAAGAGCAAATCACAAACAACAATGTTGATATAAATTGCTATTGAAAACATAAGATAAACCATAATTGTATTAATTCAGATTTTTTTTTTATTAAACTGTTAATCAAATTTCGTCATCAATCATCAAAAAGTTCCAGTACCTTGCAGTGGCGTAACTACCGATACGCCAATAAGCACGGGCGTATAAAAAGGAAAAGTTTCGAAAAAAAAATCAAAAATGAAATCATTAATTTGGGCGTAGATCAACATATTCGTAGCTGCTAATTGATTCTACAGGTATGCTTAGGATGTAACCTTATTCGAATGTGCGTTACATTTTATATGTACAATCAAAAATTCAATTATGAAGAAAGGGGGTGAAAATATGATATAAACAATTTCTTTGGAATTTTCTCTTTTTTCAGCTTGAGTTAAGCGTTATAATGCTAAATAAACCTCGTCAAAATCCAAATAAGGATAAGAATATGTCCAATATATTACAATCATTTTTTTTCAGATGAATCGAATCAGTGAAAAGTAAACATTTATTTCATTTTTTACATTTAAATCTATATGAAACATTAAGATCTTGTTAGCAATTTAGCGTTTGCAGCACAATGGAAGGGAGTGAGTAAGCTGTATGGAATGTCTTTTTATATTTTATCTTGTAACTATAAATCAGTATATTATTTTTAAGTTAGAAATATTCATTCAACTTATATTCATTTCAAATGATGTATAATAGCTTTGACACTGTGAATCAGATCTTTGCAGTGAACTATTGACAACATCCCTCGTCACAAATCAAATTAAACTTTTGCTTATTTGACCGTAAAAAAGAATACCAGTATTTACAAAATATATCACTACAGAAATTTGTTTCTACTGTATTATTTTATTGAGTAAAAAAATTGCACACTTCTGACAACAATGACGTATATATATATAACCATATAAGACACATCATGTCTAAATTATTTTATTTTCGCCGACTTTAGATAACAAATTGGCGAGTCTGTTTATACCAACATGCTTTATGTGCGTGAGGCATTTAACTTCGTAATGAAATAACTTAAATATTTCAAATGCAAATTGAAAGACTAGAGTTGAGAACAAAAATGTTAAAGACAATATTTATTGTCTACAACATTGACATAATACGCATTTAAAATATTTTAAGGAGAAGCTAATTGATCGTGCGATACTATATTTTAGCTGTGAATACGATACAATCTCGTGACACTAAACATTTAAGCTGTAGTATTTGTATTAAAGTCATACAGGTCATTTTAAAGTTATATCTCACGTTAAGTTATGGTGAAACAAAAGAAAAAATAACAAAGAAAAACTAAACTTGTTACAAAAGGATATAAAACCAATTTTTTTTACAAGAGAGATACCTGACTATAGCACATAGCTATATTTGATACATAAAATCCTCTCTGGAAAAAAAACCGGCACTCGGCGTACACTCATAATAAGCCGAGGTACGCCCCTGCCTTGTGGAAAAATATAAATACATGTATAGGAATTGTATATACTGCAATGTTTGAAAGTTTACTGATAATTGACAATATACAGTTTGATAAGACTTGGTAAAGAAGAGTATTTAGAAAATTAAGCTAGACATATAACGATAAAATTTGTATCTATTTGATAACAGAGAAAAGTAACGAAGGTGTCCCTCCAATACAGACAGTGGAGGAAAAATATCAAAATCGCAAGAAAGGTAAGTAAAAATACTTTATGTCTTAATCAATCAAACCAATACTGATAGTACAGTCCCTGGGGACCTTTTGTGTGCAAAAAAGGTCCATGGATAAATGTTATACCAATGTAAAGCTAAATGTTTGAAGTTTACAAAAATTTTGGGTAGACATGTCAAATCATGGTACGTTTTGAGAAATCCAAGATGGCCGCCAAGATGGCCGCCAAATTATTGAAAAATGGGTAATAAGCAATTTATATGATAAAATTAGTTCTTTTTTGTATTTATTTTGGTACCGGTGATGTTAAAACTTCACATCCTATTGGAACAATATGAAAAAGGGTCCTTTTCCTTTTTCTTATACATATTCTTTTGTTTTCATAGAGAAATTTTGCTAAAAAAGCATGAAAAAGTATCAAAAATCGACATGGGGCTGGCATTTTTTCCTATCAGTCGAAGCATAGTGATGAAAACTAATATTTTTACCATATTATACAAAGACCTGATCAACAACTTACTAATTGTACCCTTATTTTTATTTTTATTGTGTAAGAATGTGAATTCTGAAATTCCTAAAGTGGGTGGGGTACACGAAAATTGAGTCCCAATTTCTAGTGAACTGATATATAACGATTATTAAGACTAAAAATAACCAACAATATTACATTTTAAAATGTTCTTAAGTCTATAATTTTTTAAAAGGTAGATTTTCATTCTACCAACAACATTTATTGGTTCAGTTGCCATGGCAACAAAGTGGTAAAATGATAGAAACCCGGAAACATATGAGGCTTTCAGTTTTATCATTTCAGGCCATATTCCAGCCTCAAAATTCTTTATAAATTATTTTGTGACCTACAGGTCAGACCACCTAATGCTTTGTTATACGGTCAGTATGTCTTAAATGATCATCAACAAACTCCGGACTATTCATCAAATGGCATCTTGTCTTATTACCAAAAACAACCACTCCATTTAAACACATTAAAATAGAGAAAAACAGAATCCCTAAAACGTTGTTTAGAAAATGATCATCAACAAACTCCGGACTGTTCATCAAATGGCATCTTGTCTTATTACCAAAAACAACCCCTCCATTTAAACACATTAAAATAGAGAAAAACAGAATCCCTAAAACGTTGTATAGAATCTCCATTGTTTTACCTATTGAAAATCGGATACAGTAGGGACAAACTCCAGTATACATTAAGAACAAGCTACAGAAGAATGTACACAAAACTTAAACTTAAAAGTCTCAAATTAATTATACAATATAAGTAATTCCGATATGTAAACAATATGAGTTTTGTTACTGCAGTCTCACTTCGTTCTTTAGAAATATGTGACTATTTAAGAAGATGGCGGTCTGTTTCATAATATTATTATAAATCACGTTGAAAAGAATTTAAAGTGACATTATGCTCATATTTTCATAGTCAAGTTGAGCTGAATTGACTTTATATTTCAAAATATTGACTGTTAAAATGGTGTTTGAACAACAGTTGATATTTGAAAACGTTCAGGATAAAATTATAAATCTGCCTATAATATAAAAAGACTGACCCACTCTTTTTATAAACTGAGCGTTAGAGGTAAATTCTAATAGATATTTACAGAAATTTTATTTGGATCTGTGCATTATTTATTGTTTATGGGAAGTAAATTATTAAATTAAAAGGAATTATGGCAAAATGAAAACTTATTTTGATAATCACCTGTTCACTCACTATACATGTAGGCCTATACCCTTGGATGGGCATAATGTCACTTTAAGAGTATGTTTATATGCAAATAGTTTTACATAGTCATATCTAGATTTGTATAATTGTTGAAATTTCATTTAATGTCGAGTATTCTTTTTTAATATTTATAACTGTGATATAAATTTGTTGATTTTAACGCATTTAAACATGTTATATATATCAGAAAGGCACTTAACAAAATTGGTGTAATGATAGATTTTGATTTTGTTTTAAACCGTTTTTTACCAGTTATAAGAAAAAATACGTGTTTGTAAAACTTTGGGAGCGATTTTGTTCCACTCACACAAAAAAGTATGTAAATTGTCGTCACGTAGTAATAAGCTATAATGATATAAAGGTAAGCATTTAAATAAAATCTCAAAGACATTCATATGATTGGTAATCATATCAACTGTTACAGTTTTGTTATTTTCTCATCATCAATAAATATCAATAAATCATGTGGAATAAACCGCGGCTGAACGTATCCAAAATTCATATAACCTTTCTGTTTTAAATAAGTCGTTATAAAAGTGCAGTCTTAAAACCATAGTTTCAATGTAATTGGAGATGAGGAAAAACAGCATTTCTCAAATTGTCCGGTAGCATGTAATGCACATGAACACTAGTGTGTTCCAAATTAAGATCAAGTTCAGGAGGTTTTTGAATTTGGAATCAGGATGAACATAATTATGACTTTGATTTCTTTATTTTACAAACAATTTTAATGTTTTCTTTATTTGAATAAGCCAAATTTCACTTTCTTATAGACTTTGTAATTCTGATTTGCCTTAAAAGATGACCAGAAGGTGTCAATATTATGAAATAATGCACGGAGGGAAACATATTAAAGTCTTCCTCAGTAAAGCAGGAAAATCGCCACAAAGCCTTTTAAAGTGTTGATGTGACGTAAAAATAGGCTATTATATTTGATAAAATTTGACAGAAATTTTGTTTTGTTGTTTTTTTTTTGCACAAATCGGATTATTGTATATCTTAGTCACAGAAGTTAAAAATAGAACTGACAATGCGTAATGTTTTCAAATATTCCCAGAAATAAATAAAAAGATCTTGAGCTTTTATATGTATGGCTTTTTCTGATGGGACTAAACCAACATATTTAATCGCCTTCCGCGTAGCGGAAATTAAGGGGATTATAGGAATGGACCCCGTCTGTCAGTCTGTCCGTCCGTAACACTTTCAAGTCCGCACCATAACGTTTTAACCCCTGATTTTTTTAAATAACTTGGCACAAGTGATCACAATAACAATTGATAACCAGTATAAGAACATGTGCAGAACGCAAACATTGGGTTGCTACACTAAAGGTCAAGGTCAAATGTATAAAAATCTACATTTCGTGTCCCTTCCATAACTTTTAAACCTATGAAATTGTGTTTAAATAGCTTGGCACAATTGATCATCATTATGAGACGATGTACAGATCGCAATAATTGAATTGCTACCCCCAAGGTCAAGGTCACACTTAAAGGTCAAATGTATAAAAATCTACATTTCGTGTCCTCTCCATAACTTTTCAACCTATGCAATTTTGTTTAAATAGCATGGCACAATTGATCAACATTATGAGACGATGTGCAGATCGCAATAATTGAATTGCTACCCCAAAGGTCAGGGTCACACTTACAGTTTATATGTTAGAAAGTCTACATTTTGCGTCTGTCTCTAACTTTTAAACCTCTGAAATGTTTTTGAGATAAACTGGCAGAAGTGATCAACATTATGACACCATTGGCAGAGCACAATAAGCAAGTCCCAACCCTGAAAGTCAGGGTCACACTCAACGGTCAAATGTAAAAACGTTTTTTTTCATGTCCGCTCTATAACTTATTGACAATTCAAAGGTTTTAAAAATACTTAAAATACTTAGCACAAATGATCCCCACCACGACACAATTTACATACCTCAACATCCAGGTCGCTGCAACCAAGGTCAAGGTTATATGTTCTCCATAACTTCTGACTTTAAGGAAGATTTTAAATAACTTGGCACAAATAATCGCCATCGTGAGACTATGTGCTTATGATATGCATGACACAACATCAAGGTCTTGGTTGGTAAAAGGTCAAGAAGTACACATTCATGTTTCTTGCGAAGCCCCGGAGTAAACTTTCTTGACACAGTGTAAATATAGGAAAACATGAAAATATTCTTCTCTATAACTGCAGGACCTAGTATATAATACTATTAAATTTGCTTAAATCACGACCTTGTGGTCAAATTCATTTATGCCAGGGGTCACTTCAATTTACATATAGGAAAAGCTAAAAAAAAAAATAACATCTCCCAAACCAATGCCTATAGCTAATTATTTCTGTTGTAGCCTTGTATAGACCAGTACAAAATTTATTCAAATGAAAATTTAACCCACCCCTAGGGTCAACTTATTTCATATGGAGACACATTGGAAAAATTCTGGAAACAAAGTGATCCCTCGGAAGCATTAAAATCATATTTTTTTCCAAAACCAAATGCCCAGATCTTAGATTTTGGGTTAAAAGCATTGTCAAAAAAAAACTTAATTTTTTTTTCAAATCTTGACAATCTGATCAAAGTTGACATAACCCCAGGAGTCATTTTACTTTCTGTTATAAAGAAAAGGCTTTGAAAACTTTCTTCTCCATAAATAAATTGCTTTGATGTTTAAGTGTGAAGCATTCATTCTATGACCATATCAATTTATGTCACGATATAAATCATATAACAGTAATAATACACAACTTCTAAGCTTGGTAAAATAGATAAATACAGAATCCTTAAAGAAAGCCCAACACGGCAAAATGGTAAAGTCATGATCCGTTTGATTATAATTACCTTTCCCAAGGGTCAATTGATTTACATAGTCTAACTTATATATGAAATCCTTTATAAAATCATCCCTTTAACCCCATTGTTTAGAGCATGTGAAACAATTTCTAGAAGACTTTTACCATGTTTCTTCAAATCATGATAGGACCGGGCCTGGGTTATACGCCAATTTCAACACTTCTTTGTTGATAGCTTGAAGGTTGGTTGAACTATCTGACTTTCATGGATAAATAACCAGAAGAGTAATGACCAATTTCAACTAAGCTACGGTACTAACCTTTTTGACAGACAAATGACCGTAAAACTCAATGTCTGAGATCAATTGTTGTCTGTGGAACAAGAGATGCCTGGACTTCACATCCGACACTCTCCGTAAAGTGCTAAGTTTGTAGGCATCAAACAATGATCATGAGTCTGGATTAAAACAAGAGCCAGTTCAACCAGGTGATGCTCCCCGACTAGGTTTTGGACACACACCCGGCGACTATATGCTCCCCCATAATTTTTCGGGGAGCATAAAAATGGCTCTGCCTAGATGTCGATTTTTATATAAAAAACTCTTTATTTCAGAAACCACAATGCAAGACCATTTGGTTGGAAGAATTGTCTTGTGTTCCTCTTTGATTGTTCAAATCATGGCCCTACTGGTATAAGGTGACCTAGAATTTAAGACCTCGTGACTTACTTTCTTGTTTTTGAAGCTAAAGATATTTGTATAACAGATACAATATGACATGCCAGCTGACCTTAATCTGTTCTAATGATCTCTTTGTATTTTGATTGTAAAATTTCAGATGCAGAATTAAACACTGAAATCAGTTGACCTAGAATTTTATCTAATGCAAGTTAGAATTTCATAAAACAAGCTACAACCAAAAAGTTTGAACTCAACTATAAATTTGATTGTCATTAAAATTTGATATTGGTTGACCTAGAATTTGAAACAGTGACCTATTTATTTCTAGTTTTAGCTGCAAAGTCTTAAATGTTTACCCTTTGATGATGTTTATATACATTTCTACCTTAAAATAGATAAATACAGAATCCCTAAAGAAAGCCCAACACGACAAAATTGAAAATGTTGCAGGCTCGGTTTGATTGAGCCTGTTCATGGACGGTACTGGAAAGTGCAAGTTACCGTCCACGCCCCCTAGCACCGGCTTAAGCAGAATTCAACATTTAAACATGAAATAGTAAAATTTTGAATTTAGAAACATCCGCAGATGTGTTCATACGGCGGTTATCATGGAACCTTCAATGTGACACTTCCGTGCCATTCCATGAAAAGCGGCGTATGGTCCCAAGTAATAAAAAGCGTGTGCCCTAAACGAGAAAAACAATGGCGGAACTAAATAAAATGGAATTTTGAAAGGGGATCAGAGGTTATGAAGCCTGCGTATCACAGATAAGACGTCAAAAGACAAATTTTAAAAAGCAGGCAACATATCCTAAGGGTGATTCAACATTATTCAAGTAGGAATATTGGAACCACCCAACTAGAAAATGCCGAAAAGTTGAAACTAAAAATACTACAAGCACAACAATAATGTCGTGCTGAACGATCTTCAAGGATCGAAAATATAACATCATTGATTAAATGTACGGGGAGACTTTTTACAGCCGCCACACGGCACAAATAACACGGATGTGATCATAAAATAGATAAATACAGAATCCCTAAAGAAAGCCCAACACGGCAAAATTGAAAATGTTGCAGGCTCGGTTTGATTGAGCCTGTTCATGGACGGTACTGGAAAGTGCAAGTTACCGTCCACACCCCCTAGCACCGGCTTAAGCAGAATTCAACATTTAAACATGAAATAGTAAAATTTTGAATTTAGAAACATCCGCAGATGTGTTCATACGGCGGTTATCATGGAACCTTCAATGTGACACTTCCGTGCCATTCCATGAAAAGCGGCGTATGGTCCCCAAGTAATAAAAAGCGTGTGCCCTAAACGAGAAAACAATGGGCGGAACTAAATAAAAGACTGCCTTTTACTTATTATTATCACCATTAATTACCCTTTCCAAACATAACAACATTCACATTTGACATGACTTTTTTCTATGTATAGCAGTTTGAGAAAAGCAAATGCATGATGCAAACTCTTGAAATAAATATATTCATCTAATTTCAAAATATCGGCTGTTATCTGTGTTGATAATTTGCTAGAAATAAATGTGACTTCTTTTAATGTTACATGTTTTTCAATTTGTTACCCTGGCATTGTGCACAGATTATTTATCTATAAGTTTGTGTAATTCTTAACAACATGCTTAAAATGCTAAAAGTTGAAAGTGTGACACGTTTCAGGTGTGTCTTTCATTTTACTTCCCCGTTGCCATGGCAACAGAACATGTTGAATATTGATAAACAAAATATCAGTCTAAGTTTCTTAATTATTTATAACTTTAGGTACATGCCAAAGTGCAATACATGTTGACTATTCATAGTTTTAATTATCATAACAGATCAGTAAACAAAATACTGAGACTTAGTTTTCGTTACCCCACCCACTTTAAGAATATCAGAATCCACATTCTTTTACAATAAAGATAAAAAAGGGTGATATAAGTATGATCTTGTTCAAGTCTTTGTAGTATATAGTAAAAATATTCATTTAAACCGCTATGCCTTAGCTGGTAGGAAAAAATGTCAGCCCCATATCAATTTTTGATAATTTTTCATGCTTTTTTAGCAAATTTATCTATGAAATTCATAGAATATGAAAAAAATAATGGAAATGCCTCAATTTTCATATTGTTCCAATAGGATGTGAAGTTTTAACATCACCTGTACCAAAATAAATAAAAAAAAGAACTAATTTTATCATATAAATTGCTTATTAGCCATTTTCAATAATTTGGCGGCCATCTTGGCGGCCATCTTGGATTTCTCAAAACGTACCATGATTTGACATGTCTACCCAAAATTTTTGTAAACTTCAAACATTTAGCTTTACATTGGTATAACATTTATCTATGGACCTTTTTTGCACACAAAAGGTCCTCAGGGACTGTACTATGAGGGAATAGTGACTTCTTTATAAAAAACCAGAATGGCAAGTGAATATTGTTGAACATCTATAATCAATAAAAGATGGTAAGTAAATATCGATGTCCTTTTAAAGCAGCTGACCTCCAAAAGATAACAGAAAAACTGCCGTCTTGCTAATATTTCAAAATTTCCCTCAAAATCATTATAAAGTTGAAAAAAAATCAAAATGACACTTCAAAATTTTTAATATATTTTAACATAATTGCTTTGAAAACAAACAGTTCGCTTTTCCACCAACGGGAAATATCTTCTTTTATTATAGCACGGAATCCTTTCATCCGGGTTTTTTTTCTAGTATCACGTGATCGTACAGGACAATATCGAGACCTGTTCTCCGGAACGCACGGTATCCGGGATGTTATCAAACATATAAGATTACGAAAAACTGCTTTTGTTTTTATATTTGTATTAATTCATGGCTCTAAAACTTAAATTGTAATTGATTAATTATTTCATATATATGACGAGCAATTCACCAATTCACCGATTTAACATTTAGCTTGGAATATGATAGGGGCCTACTCAATGACGAAAATTTATAAACGATCCCGAGCATACCGGATACCGGGATTTTTCCGGACCACTAATGTGACACGTGACCGCGTTAAATGAATTATCTTCTCCTTTTAATATTGTCTACTGCGTTAGTAACGTAGTAGATTATGGGAAAAAACCCGATATATTAACACTTTTGTCAACATTCTTTCTTGAATTAAGGTGACAGAAATGATGATTTTTTTACAATAAACCTTACTAGATCAGTATTTACTGTTTACGTGCAATTTTATTTCATTTTTTTTTTTTCATTTTAAAATCTGGAGGTCAGTGGCTTTAAATCAATCAAAAGATTTCAAGTCAAAAACACGATTTGGTTGTTTTCACATAAAGGTTACTGTGGTAATGTGTCAGTGTCCATATGTTTTCATTTCCATTGTGCAATATGTATAGGATATTCATATTTTTCTACTAATATATAATCTTTTTTGATCGAGTGATATGAAAATGAATTTTTCATGACTGGCGGTAGCCACTGGTAAATTATAACAATTATCATATCACAATATGAAATTAGTTCTGTATTGATAGAAGAACTTGAATTTTCTGTCTATAATAAGTTTTCATATTTTGACATTACAGTTTGAAAGACTTCCCCTTAAATTTTGTGTATTGACTGTAATGAGAAGAAAATAGTCCGACAAGACAACCGTAAAAATTCGAAAAATGATTGATTGATTTTCTTTTAGACCGGGCGGTCAAGGATAACCTACAAAAGTGCATGCATTTATGTCCAGTAGGGTCCTTACTTCCGTGAAATCCGGGAACAAGTCCCTAGCTCTTATTGAATAGATTCATTGGCTCTTTTACATGCCCAGTGTATAGCACTGATACATGCGAGGATTACCGGGGTTTCGTACCAGTAAACCTCTAGTGTGTTTCACTGCAGTAAAATTTACTGTATTTTAATTGTGGAAATACAAAAATGAAAATATGCATCTAATTTAATCAATATTGCTCAATAATCATTTATTAGTATTAAATAAATACATTTATTTCCCTCTGGAATGTTGATATATTTCTCAAATGGGTGCATTTTGAGAAGTTAACTATAATTTTAAACTGTCAAGTCTATTGCAATTTCTTAAATAATGGCGAGTTCAAAGGGCTAGCTCGTAAAACAGGCATTCAAACATTATAGTATATTTTGTTTGGATGAATTATGTACAGCGAAAATAACTAATTTTATACGGAACTATTCCATAAAATAAAAAAGAAATATAAACAGATGGCAAGTCAATATCAACTTCCGATAGGTTCCCGTTTCGCGACATCCATTTCCCAAAACAGAATTATTAATTCCGAAGTTGAATTTTAAGTGAATTTATGTTCTTTGACGGGCAGATTCAATCTATATAATTATCATATAAAACATGAATTGACCATATTTCGAAGGCAAAATAGTGTGTGGTAGTGTTGAATGAATTGTGTAGCCTAAAGTGTGCAGTTCTCAGTGTATTGTAATCATAAAATGTGAAAAAAGTGTGCAGCTGCTATGGGTTTAATACATATGGTTAAAATAGCGAAATGTTTAAGATTTTTTACAATTTGTTTCAAAGAGCTCGCTTTGAGGCTGTGCCTTATTCATATTATTAATGTTTGAAACTTGAAATATGTATATTTCAACTTAAATGAATTGTTAACTTTACAAATTTTTCTACATTGTACATTTTGCTATTTAGTATTGTTCCTTTTAACCTATCAATATAAAGAAACACAATTCGAATTTGTAAATAAAATTATCGATGCAAAGCGGGAAACATATCTTTTTGTTCGAGTTCCTGTTGGCAATGGTCTTGCCGGGGGGTTTTGGTACAAATGAATTGTTATTGGTAATCAAAATGTTTAGTGGGATATAATGGTATGTTATGTCTGTTAGACGGATGTGACATTATGTATAGCTTGTCTCGGCAAGTTTTGAGACAATAAGTTGTATATCTTCTGCCCGCGAGTTTGATGTATCGATATTAATAATTAATGTCAGCAGCAAGACAATATAACATTATTTAAAGACTCTGTCTGCAATTTGAATGAAACAGTACGTATAGCCTCTTTCTGTAAGATGGACAACATATTAGCTTAAGCATGTGTCTACAAGTTGGATCAAGTGGTAAATATAGCTTTTATTGGCAAGTTGAATAAAACAGTATGTATAGCCTCTATCTGTAAGATGGACAACACATAAGCTTGAGCATTGGTCTACAAGTTGAATAAAACAGTATGTTTAGCCTCTAGCTTTAGCATGTGTCTACAAGTTGGATCAAGCGGAAAATATAGCTTTTATTGGCAAGTTGGATAAAGCAGTATGTTTAGCCTCTATCTGTTAGATGGACAACACATTCATTTTAGCATGTGTCTACAAGTTGGATCAAGCGGAAAATATAGCTTTTATTGGCAAGTTGGATAAGCAGTATGTAAAGCTTATGTTGGCAAGTTTGATATAAAGGTATGTAACGCCTCAGTAAATTAGCTGGATATTACATTATACGTATAAAGCAAGTTGGATATTCTGCCAACAGAAAGAATAGTGTCTGCCGGCAAGTTGGATTTGACCGTATTTATAGCTCCTGTCGGCAAGTTTAATATAACAGTACATGTAGCTTGGACATAACATAATATGTATAGCTCCTGTCGAGAAATTGAATGTAACAGTTCGTATAGCCTATGTCGGCAAGTTGGGTAGGACCGTATTAAAAGCTTATGTCGGCAAGTTGGATATAATATAATAGTTTATAAAGCTTATGTCGGCAAGTTGGATATATAAAATAATATGTAAAGCTTTTGTCGGGAAGTTGGATGTAACAGTTCGTATAGCCTCTGTAGGCAAGATAGATATAACGGTATATAAGTTGTGTCGTTATTTTAATTATAACGGTAAGTATAGTTTGATATAAAAATGGTTTTATTTGGGTTTCATTACAATACCAAAGTAAAATCGATTTTGTTAAACTTTAACTTTACTTTTTACGTTGATAACAGTGGTGTTGTTTACAAATATAAATCAAGGGAAATAATGGCTCTGGTTGCTTACATGTTATCTTTACATTGATATAGTTTGCCGTTGAAAGAAATATAACACTTCATGAAAAGTGCACATATGTTTGTTTTATGGAAGGGTATTAACGCAAACATTACATCTTGCCTTCTTATGTTACATTGTGCTTTCTGACTTGTACATCTTGGATTCTTGCTATTCTACAATGCATCCTAGCTTGCACATTCTGCATTATGACTTGCACTTTTTGCTTTAATTTGCACGAATCGTTCGTTCTTTGACTATCTTCAAATTTGTCTACGTTAAAGTTATATGTTTGTTGCAAAAATCAGTTCAGTTAATTATAATAATCGTAAACTGTCTACATTTAATGTGTACAAAAATAGGAAACCTATGTTTATCGATCATACATGTATTAGTAAAACATGGAAGCAGACACTGTGTGCAATACAAACAAAGCAGGTTGCAAACTACGCTCTTAAATTACGACAGAGGGCGTATATTCGGAAACATGTACGGAACCTTACTGAAATTACCGAAAATATACGAGATCACCTTCTATACCCAAGCACTATGAACAACTGTTCTATTTTATAATTATTTTGTTGATAAAGAATAATTCTAAAATCATTGATTTGAAAATGTGCAACTTGTCATTGTCAGCTAGAAATATAATTTGACCAACACAGTTTCAGTATAAATTACAAAAATTGGTTAAATCGTTTTGTATATATGTTTACCTTATTTCCTCCATAGTGGAAATGGAAATTTTAAAACAAAGGGACGTAACTTGGTAAACTTAATCCGAACCGCAATATGGACTCTACCGAGAATAAAACTGTAGCGCCACCTGTTAGCATAATTTTGGTGTCACGTATTACTACACCAGATGTCGCGTCGTATTATGCTTGTTGCATTCGGCTTTCGGCTATGCGTCATTCTATACCTTATAACATTCGTCATTCAAGCTGAGTAAATAGACCCAAATAAAAACAGTTGCAGGTTAAGTTATTGAATTAATATACCAGATCAACAAATGAATAATAATTGATCGTTAGATAATGATATCAACATATAATTATGCAAGACGCACACAACAGTGAGCATAATAAGCATCTAAGAAAGCAACATGTAAAAGTCTGAATGCCAGATGTATAAGTCAGATTGCAAGATGTACAAGTAAGAAAGCACGATGTAACGTAAGAAAGCAAGATGTAATGTTTGCGTTAATACCCTTTGTGTTTTATTATTTGTTTTACTTTTGTTTTATTTTCGGTGGAACTTCAAAAATGATTTTTTCAAGGAAATGATAACTATGTATAAAAACCAAGGAACGCATGATAGAGGAAACAGCGACCGCGACCTAAGAGGGTTGTTCAATCACTAAGCATGTTCATTTAGAGGTATAAATATGTTAATATAAAAAGGTAAAGGTATTGTTTATTATAATGCCACCTTTACTGGAAGGGCCAGTCATTTTTGACTTATGAGACACCTTTTGCATGCATAACATATACCTCTCAATTCCTACCACTATGCCAAGCGCCAGACGGAAAGATATCGGTAACCATTCATTTTAACTACCTAGCGCCTCATGAAAGCGGCCATTTCGGAACAAGTCCCATGACAATCATTCATCCTTTAATTACCGCACCCCGTGGGACTCGAACCATCAACCTCCCGATCCGTTGGCGGACGCCTTAGACACTAGGTCAAAGGTACCGGTTGAATGTATTTACCCATGAATGAGTTATCTCACTTTGTGTGAACCAACAATCCACTGAGCCATTTACATGGCAAATGAAATTATGATATTATATGTATTCTTTACGGATATGACAATGTAAATTGTGCTGAAACAGCAATTGAGTTACAAGTTAGCTATATTTCAGATTTTTTCAGTCATACGGGCATGAATATTAATCAATCAGAAACCGAAATTATAATGTTCAGAAACGGCGGTCCGTAACGAACGTATGAACTTTAGTTTGTTTTACATGTATAATGATACCAGGCAAAATATCTGACTCATTTACTTATATTTCTATCTATAAATTATAGTACTGTACAAATTTGCCTAATTTTTGTAACAATAACTCAGTCTTTTGGTTTTCTGAAAGTCATGTTTTGCGCTCTTTCGTAGAGCTGCCATTTGTTGTACTGTTTTATCGTGTGGCAACACCTATTATTTTCAGGCCTAATAGCTTATCTTATGGCCAAAATTTCTTATAATGTAAATCCTACAGAAACATTTAAACTTGGGTATGCATATATAATGCATAGAGTTTTCCTTCACAATCACTATACAAGTTGAAATTAACATGAAAACAGAGTATTCTTGACCTACTTGTTTCCCTGCATACCCTTTAAATGGAAGAGCTGATTTTCTTACAAAATCATAAAAAAATTGTATTTTTGTATATCATACATATAACGTTCTCCTTTTTTCACCAAAGGTGTAATTTGTGCCAGGATTTTATTCCTCACTTTTTGGTTGAGGAATGACATTGTTAATCTTTGTCTAAATCAATTGAAGTACAGTAATACTGAGCAAAATAATTTGAATGATTTGTAAGCCTTTCAAAACTAATTTATCATGGAGAGAGGACTATAAGGACTATAAGAGTGTTGGAGCAGCACACAAAATACCGTATTCCAGTATATACCGGACAAGACGCAGCATCTAGATCAAACAATCAATTGATTAAACACTACAGTACTTCACTATGCATTGGTATTTTAGCTAATCACCGTTTTTAATTATAGATTTAAAAGGTCAGACCAATATCTGAACCAATCACGCAATGTGACAATGATCAAGATGTAAGACAAGGACAAAACTTATGACAGCTATATTTGGAGCTATGCCCTTTTTCTTATTTTAAATCTGTCTCTTATCTTTTGCTTTTGCTCACTCACACTTTTTATTGTGATATCGCACAGTATCGTCATCAGACATGGACGTCACAATTGAGGGTAATTAACAATGTTCCGTTTGGACACTCGTGATTCTTTATTTAGTCTCTACCCGCGATGCACGATGGTACGATGGTGAAAACACGATAGTACGATGATGAGAACGTGATATTACGATGGTGAAATCGCAATGGTGCGATGGCACGATGGCGAAAACGCAATGTTACATCGCGCTCAACCATCGTACCATCGCGATTTCACCATTGTACCATCACGTTTTCACCATCGCGCAATCGTGTATCACAATCATACCATCGTGTTTTCACCATCGTACCATCGCGTTTTCACCATATTGCCATCGCAAGTTGGATTATATGGCTACTGTCCGCAAGTAGGATATAACAGTATCATTATATGGCTTCTGTCGGCAAGTTGGAATTAAAAAGTTGAGTATAACGGTATGTGAAATTCGGTCGTCAAGTTGAGTATAACGATAAGTAAAGCTTCAGTCGGCTAGTTGAAAATAACGGTGAATATATAACTTCTTTCTGCAAGTTGAATATATAAGTATGTATGCGGGTAACTAATACCTGCACTCCAGTTAACGCACTGTGCATGTATATGTATACGGTCTAACTCTGACACATTTTCAACAGAAAGGTCCCCAAACTATGATACAATGACAGAATGTAAGATATGGGAATATAACTGTATTTATTTCTTGTAGGTAAATTGATTAAGATGGTATATAAAGCATCTGACGGCAAGTTATGTTATATCGTAGTGCACAAATCGTAGTGTAAAAAGGTCTATATATCCCCTGTATGTTTGTCAATTTGTTATACCATATATTACATGTCCTATATAATAACCCCTATTCACTTTCCCATTTTTTTCTCATTTTCATTTATCCTGTTTATTCATTGCAACATGAAACACTATATGTCATTCACGTATTGTTGTTGATTTTTTTAGTATTTATAAAACTAATTGCCTCCCGACTACATATATGCTAGACGCCTGCCTGCAAGAATAAATACTAAACCTCCAAAAGTAAAATTCAGTGTAAGGAATCTCAAGGAGTTAAGGAAAAAATACAAACTAAAGGACCACGATACATACAAATCTGTTTATTTGAAAAGTAGCAAAGAAAGACTAACTGAATTTAACGCCCGCACAATCTTACGTAACATTCCAAATAGAAACATGTACAGAGTTCACGCAAACGGAAGAATCAAACCACAAGCTCAGGATAACACATCGAAACAATAGGAAAACAACTGGTCCGTTGGCCCAATAAAGCCCGCGCATTTAAATGTGTATGGTTGGGCAAAGGACTATAATGACTTTAGAGTTAATTTGTTACAATCTCTTCAAGCTGATATCATTTTTGTTTGTGAAACACATCTTCGAGGCAGTGACAGCGTGTGTTTATCTGGATATATCTGGTTCGGACATATTAATCGTCAAGAGTTACATCACAATGCACCGAAAGGCTCGGGCGGAGTCGGAATATTTGTTAAAAATTGCTTACTTGAATTATATGAATTGGGTACAGTTGTTATATGCCGCAAGAAAATTCTAGAAGGGGTCACAATAGCCAGATCATTTTTTGCACATATCCTCTTACAAATATACATTCTAACAATGAGTGTTTAATTATTGCTGGAGATTTTAATTCCACAATAGGTAGTTTGTTGGATATAGTGAATGAAATTGATAATATTCCGGAAGGGAAAGTGATTGACAAGTCTATTAATCAACATGGGAATGCATTTGTTGAATTTTAATGTGACAGTATGTTTTCAGTTTTGAACGGTCGAATTACTCTAGAAAAAGACAATTTTACATCAGTTTCAAAAAAGAGCAAAGCTGTGGTAGACTATGGCCCGTATTCAGAATCAATACTTACACTCACACTCAATGAGTAAATCCAATATGATTGCCTAACAGTTAAGACACATTTTCACAGTTTCATTCGTTTGGAGAACGTACAATTCAATTAAAAACTGCACGGTTTTTTCGGGGAAAGTTCTCGTTTACATAATCACTTGGTACTAGTGACCGAGTTTGATGATACACATAAGGATTATACGGTACTTAGATCAGGGTATCAAGTTATTAAACAGAACCGTTTTTAATTGAGAAAATTACCCACGGACATTATGAATAGCAGTAATAGTAGACTCGCAATTAATGAAGACATTCAACAGATTGAAAGAAGTCGCGAAACACAAGAGTGTATTGACTAGATTTATACCAATTTATGATAGATTAATTGGACCAGAAAATGCCAAAATATAATGCATCATCCCGAACAACAAAGAGGCAAAGGCCCGTATTCAGAATCAATACTTACACTCACACTCATTGAGTAAATCCCATATAATTGTCTAACGGTCAAGACAGTCATCACCTTTCAGTAAAGTGGTATTCAGGTTATAAAGTAAGCATCGAGTGAACTCAGGAAAGTTGAGAATTTGTGAGATTAGATGGGGCCTACCTTGAGGTGTCCTCAATAAAATAATACTGAATACCACTTAGTTTTGAGTATTGATTTTGAATTAAGTTTGTCTAATATACACTTTAGTGCATCATATACGCAAATTGACAGTACTTGAGGAAATAAATGATGAAAAAACAGATACTTAGGGATAGAGCTGATCCCGTTAAATTTATGTCAGAAATTGAGTTTTATATAAAAAAAAATGATTTTCAAAGGGGTGTACCCAGTGTGATACAAGTAGTGTGAACTATAAAGAGTGTATTCAGCTCTCAGGATACCAGTACTTATGCCAAAAATGAATGAATGTATATGATTTCAAACTGGAAATTTCTTGAATTTCCTTTTATCCATGAACATGAATGTTCCTGTGTTTGTCAATGTGACCATCGCTGATTCTGGACTCAAGCCTCGGGTGATTTGTCGTATACATTTAAATACTAGTATAGGCATATGTATAACAGTTAGATACTAGTTATATCACACTGTTTGAATATTGGTATTGACATAGGATTCCCAATCTATATATTTGAAGATATTTCAAAGGAAACATGACAGAAAAATATTTTCATGGCGTCATGAGTAATCATGGCATAAAGTTAGCGTTGACGTCAATCAAATCCACGTAGCAAAACAAAATCTTAAACATTTGTTTAGCATTTTTTTTTTAATTTCAAACAGGGTTGATTTGTTTGTTGATTTTTTTCGGGGTGGGTGTTATGTACAAAATCATTGAGATTGATTCAAGAAATTTAAAAAAAAGGTTAGGATAATATATTTGCAAACAACAACGACAAAGATTCAGTCTTGTAAAATGCACGTTATGCTTCTTTCTGTTTCAATTCTTTAGAATAATAATTTTTAACATATTCAAAGTTCCACTAAACGTGCAGTGATGTGTTACGATAGATGTAGACAAATATAAAGAATATAGTATTTTGACTTCCATATAAAATGATATGACATATGATAATACCCTTGGCAAAAGTTGAAATTTTGAGAAATATAATTGATTGAATTTCTGAGGCATGATGGGCCTTTAAAATGTCATAAGATGATTAAAAAAGGAAACATAATTTTGCATTGCAAAAAAAAATTTCATTGACATAAAAATTAGAGTTTACTTTCAAAATAAAGTTAACGCTATTGAAATTTTTTTTCAGTTTTAAATGCCTGTTATAAGCCTTTCACTACTTTCTTTAGCTTCTTTTTTCGTCCTGTCTTTCGGGTTTTCTAACATTATGTTGCTATTTTGACATTTACTACTTGAAAATTACATGTATTAAATTCTCTTTAAACTTCTCCTCAGGCTTTCAAGCTTTTGTTTTATCGAACATATATTTAAAATCGTTTTTTTCTTTCTTTTACATTGAGATTTTTATAATTATTTTTTTAACAAAATTTTTCCACTTCGGTAAAATACACTCTTTTAAACGACATGGTTACACTTTTACAATGGATATCAAGTGATGTTATGCAATAAAACCGATCGGTCAATTTTTGAAGTCTCCCTCACGAGAGGTAAGGTTGAGTAAACAAAACGAATACCTCTTTGCACAGTGTGAGCTTCTTACCGTTAGTCTACTCCAGCGTTACTTGAGGCGGCCTTTCGTGAGTTTGAGTCGAGATTGAGTTTAAGTATCGTTTCTGAATACGGGCATTATACACAGTCATGTGATCAAAAGTGTTCAAAATAGGGCAATATGTTACTTTCTCGGAATAGATTCGCCCAGATTCTTGCAATAACTGTCCAGAGGCACCATATGGTTACCTTGTGAAAACAGGCGTTGGATCTGTATAATCCGTTATTGGAATAGACTTTAATCTAAAAATGATAGTAGATTAACTTAACAAGCTTTTTAAATGGATAATGTAAACTCTGCAAGTAATTGGTGAAGTGATTTTAAAGAACTGTTAAACAAACTAGAATTGAGTGAACACTTTGACAAAAAACGCCTATTAACATAGACATGTTTAAATCAAAAATAGAAGAATACTTTTCTAATATATGGGCACAACAAATTTTTACTGTTAAAAAATTACGAACTGTTTGGCAGAATCGTTTCAAATGGCTGGTACAGTCAGCACCCAGTGGACTTCGTCAAATCGTAGTCCAATAGCCTTTTCTTCGCTCGTCATGATAAGATGATCTTTAAGGTAACATATCCCCTCGCTGAATACTTTCATTGCAGATGGTGTTAGACTCTTGTCAACTTCTTAGAAAGTAAATATCCTATGAATGAATGATTAAGCAACTTATGAAATCGTAAAATGAATTCTATTTTAAACTTAAAGAAGTAAAGTTTTTGTTCGTTTGTCATTTTGGGTTACACATACAAGGGTTATGGTGATTGTCTTGCATACCTTGTAAAGGATGATCACACTCCATTTCCGTGATTAATTGAGAACTGAGCAGGCACTCAAATTAACTCGCTGTCTTCAAGAGTGAGTTCAAAGCGGTCAAGAACTGTCAGTAAGTTATGGGCTTGTTGAATAATTCCTGTAAATACTTTTAGCATAATCTTGTATGCATTAGAATATCTGTATACGAATGAAAGGAATTCCAATAAGGTACAAAAAACGTAAAACATAAAAAATTCAATTTCTATCTAAAAATTTTAACAACATGACAAGTTTAAATAAGTTGTGTTCAACAGTTTCAATTTTGCCTATATGTTTATATACATGTATGTATATATTAAACAAAAAGAAATGCAAAAGACAATTTAAAAAGATGTGCAGAAATAATTGAAAACTTTATTTGGGTGCTATTCTCCGCTTGATTTGAGTGAAAAGCGTTGCAACGCTTTTTAATTTTTCATAATTAGAATAATTATTCTGGAAAAATGGGAATGACTGAAATTTTGCAGACAAGTTATTGGCCTTAACCTACAACAAATGGCACATTTATCTAAAACATATTTGGAGTGCCGTAATATAAAAAAAACACATCAGAAGAGACCGGTATGTTACATTCAAAACAACATTACGCAAGAAAAATATGAGCTATTAAATCTTAATAGAAATAAACATTCACTGCTCGCGCATTCCGCATAGGTAGATTGAGACAGGACGATATGTTGGCGAGGAACCAGAGCGTAGAATATGTACATTGTGCGATATGAACACCGTTGAGGTCCTACTTGAATGTAAATTATATGATGAAATTAGACTTTCTATATTTTGCAACCAATGGTTGGATAGTCAGTTTACCTCGTTGAATACCACTGATAAAATAAGGACATTGCTTAACCTATATCCACGCAAAGTTGCTAAATATCTAGTGCAAGCTTATCATAAAAGAAGGACTTAACACAATCCTTAAAGTGTATGCATGTATTAGAATGTCTTAATTCAGAGATTGTGATTCATCATTCACGTAATATAGCTCCTGTAAAACATATTTTATATGTCTCACTTCAAGACGTGTACATAATTGTATAAATGTGATAGGTGTCAGTAGGCCCATTGGGCCGGGTGTTCTGATAATTGTCTTTATTATTGTATATTGTATTTTTTATAATACATGTCGCTTTAATAAACATTTTACTCACTCACCATCTCACTCACTCAATCACTCACTCACTCACTTACTTACCTACTTATATGTTGTTGTAAGAAACTGGGTTCACTTACCGAGACAGGTGAGTTTAGAAATACATATATCTTCAAGTGTTTGCTTTTTCAAGAGAAATTACTCTACGTATAATTATTATGTCATTGTTATGCAGACTATGCTAACATTTCTAAATTATTTTCCATGGAAAACTAAGAACAAACATAGGCAAGTTAACCAGTTTTTCTTCGTTCAAGTATCTTTTTGAAAAATACTTTTTTTTCTAAGAACATATTCTCAAAAGAATATCAAAGATATTCACTTTTTACTTGGAGTACTTTAATTATACATTATTTGTTTTAATTCGATTGTGAAGGAAGCTTTAAGCTTAAAGACAATCTTTCGAATCCGTTCCTGAAACTGACCAGTACTGAGCAATGAGTGTAAAGTTTCTTGCTGAAGGAAAGAACGACTTGCCCCTGACGGGGTTTTAACCTATGCAGCTAGCGGTCATACGGTTACTAGTCAAATGGGTGTACCACTCGATTAAGCCGCCCCTTATCTATCAAATTTGAAAACTATTTGAAATGTGGCTAATCTTGAAATACGTCTTTCCTTTATTATTTCTCTTGAATTTCTCTAAAATACAGTTAAGAGGTAACCGATTCAAACTTGTTGAAATATTTGATGACTATTAAGGGCAGACAATCTGATAAGCATGTTTGCAGAGTTATGTTCCCTATTCTATTTTGCTTTTAATTTACTTTAGTTCATGCTCTCAACGTGTAACTGTAATATACCAGACGATTATATTCTGATAATCACTAGATCTTGTGAAATTTATCAATATAATTTTCAATGTAGCCAGACTAGATTTCTATTTTTTGCAAATCAGACATGATTATCTACCATTTACAGCGGTGCTAGAAAACTCTGTCTTCAACACCCATGTAAGACAAGTCGCCTGCTTTGAATGACGTCATTGAAACGCGCCTTTCATGAATGAATCGCGTTCTTAAAATGACGTAATTTTTCCGTTATGAATGAAGTTGTATGTTCCTACGCTACTGTAAGAAAAAAAATGCGTAATGAGAATATCAGTTTTAATAATTTCTGTTCCGAAAATAATTGACATGTAATATGCAAGAAAAAGAATCAAACACCGGCTGTCGGTACAGACGGCAATATCTGCTTCAGGGGGAATGTTTAGCGGGAAATTTGAAAGCCCCTTACCGGGGTGAAAAAATTTTCCCTCGAGCTAGATAACCGGATGTACCGCAGCGATGAAATTTTTATATTTTTGCATATCATACAGGATTACTACCGTTTTGGCGGGGAAAAACCCCTTTTTACAACCCCCCGTTAGCAATTTCCCGCGTGCTTTAAATGACGTCATTGACTCGCGCCTTTTATAAATGAATAGCATTCTAAGGAAGACGTCATTTTACCGTTATGAATGAAGTAAGTAAGCCCATACGCTACTACTCGTATAAGAAAAAAAAGTACGTAATGAAAATATCAGTTTACATTATTTCTGTTCCGAAAAGAATGACATTTAATATGCAAGAAAAACACTGGCTGTCGGTGCAGACGGGAATGTCTAGCTCTCAAGTAATTGTGAAGCGGAAGCTCGGCAGAGCCTCGTTACCGCCGTAAAAAGCAGTCGATGTAAGATTCTTAAAATCTAACTGCGTATGAAAATAATATTATAAGTAAATGGAATTACGGGCAATAATAAATGCCGTCATACGTTATAGTTGCTTATTTAGGAAGAGAAAGTTGATTTCATCATAGAATCTACATCATGTTAAAATGCTACAAAATTGGAGAAATTTAACAGAACTATGTTTCAAAATTGATGATGTGATGTCATGATGTGGATATAGGAGAATATGAAACTTTCGCGGCAAAAGTAGAAAATACTTAAAATCACTAATAAAGCATGAAATAGAAAGAAAACAGAAATAAGATTGAACAATATCTCATTCGTGAACACCAGCTACGCCACTAGTGAAAATATTGCATCTTGTGTTTACTCCGTGAAATATATTTCAATCTTACATGCAAAACAATTAAATATCCTCTATCACTGAGAAAAATAAAGCACGCTTTTGATGTTTTTTTATCTCTATTATTGCTAGTCCGTGACGTAAAACATTTTAGTGTTGGAAGTTTACAATGGTTATTTTCAAACAGTTGTTGTTGTTCACGTTATCGAGTAGCGTGTACCTTTAATTTTGGAAGACCTCGAACAGCAACGTCAAAAGTTGCGTCTTTTCTTAATGTCGCACCTGAATTTAAATGTTGACACTTAATGTCGCAATAACTCTAAATGTCGCTATAACCCTGATGGTAAACATCTCACTTTCACACAAACAGTCTGGACTTACAGTAACACACCTCTAATGCATTAGTTTTATTATACACTTCACTGTCCAGTAAAATAATATGACCACTAAGATGTATGTTTCAAACTTTGTAGTGTGCCCTAGCAAGGTAAAATATCGCATCGCCTCTAAATGTCAGAAGGATTGCTATAAATGACACAATTGCCCTGATGGTAAATATTGAACTTTAAGCGCTGAATGTCACACACAAAAATTCAGGACCGTTAAATATCGCAATGTTAACGCTAAATGTTAGTTTTTTATACATTTTACTGTCCTGTAAATGTTAAAGTACTCCAAAAGAATTGACTACTGTGAGGTCATGCTATCATTATCATGATAAGTTACACGTCATCGTGCTAGATTCACTCCTAATGAATGCTTATGTTAATGTACGAAAACTGTTCTGAAACTGAACTTCATTTTCATAACAATACTGGGCTTAATCTGTCTTCAGCTGAAATGTTGCTCATTGACCACAATGTTTTCAAGTTGCTAACAGAATTTTGCCCATGTGTAACCACTTTTGTTGTATAGGGTGCAAAATAACAAAGTAAATTTGACTTCACAAAAATTCTGGTCAGTGCAGGCCCTGTCATGTTTTACCTTTACCTGGTCATCATCAACATCATCACCTACATCAATATCATCACCGTCATCATCACCATCATCATCGTCATCATCACCATTATATTCGACATCATCATCATCAGAATAATCAGCAGCAGCGACATCATCATCATGATCTATGTGCACATGTAACATTTCATTATTATAAGGGGTTACCTTTTAGAACTGCCTGTCAAATTTATGGTGGCTGATGTGTGTCATTCGTGTGTTCGCCCCGCGACCCTGACGAGCGAGAAGACGAAAATTAACAAGTTATAATGGCCAGGGCGCAGAGCGAAAACACGCTAATTAGCAGTGGCGCGGGGCGACGTTTCATTTATTTTAAAACTAATTAGCTAATATGCGCACCCCGCCGTTCTATACATCTCGTTCCCCCCCCCCCGCTAATTAGCTTGTTTTCGCTGCGGGTCCGCCATATTTTTTTTTCATCTTTCAAGTTTTATTGAATACATATCCCAGTTTGCATTACAATACAAAAACATGAGACAAATACATTTTTATAATAATAAATAATAATAAACAGCAACGTGAACATGTGAGGGCAACACTGTATGAATATTTTACATAATTTTAAAGATATATATACCGGTATTTTAATTTAGACGTATCCATAATGACCTAATATAATACAAGAAAAAGAAAGAGAAAAAAATAACAAAATAAATTTAATCTTCCGAAAGGAGAAATGCGTAGCTGTGTCTGCTTGATTATTATTGTTTGGTGTTTAATCTATTTTTGACAATTATCTAATTGATGAGATTTTTGATTGGTCAATTTGGCTGTCAATGACACGCGTTTTGTGTAAATATCAGTATTACTGCTGTGCGACGATTTAATTAATAAATAGATTTGTATTATAAACGCCCTTTAATTTTAGGTAAAATCTTCTTGACAAAATCAACATATATTAACTGAAAAATATATTTTTTATAACCCAGGTGTCGAAAACTATTTCAAGCTTTTATCAATGCGTTATTGTATCACTTTATTTAAATATCGAACTGTAAATCACAGTCACTCAATTGAAACAGGTAGATGGGATGGAACCTTACTTCAAGAAAGAAAATGTAATTTATGTAACCGTAATGAAATAGGTTCGGAACGACATTATTTGTTAAACTTTGACTGTTTTCTAAATGAAAAAAGAACCCTATTCAGACAAATCAACTCTCATGAAAATACCGTATCCGATTATGGCTTTAATCTCCTATTAACATCAACTTCCTTAAGAATACTTTCGAAAGTATGTGGCTTCATACGACTTATAATAAAAAAGTTTCTGATAGAACCCTACAAGTGATAATATACCAATGCCTCACTATTTAACTTTTTTTTTATATATCTTTACTTTATATTTATTTTTGCTATCTTTGTACATAATATTAAGTATGAAAAGTAATGTCATTTTATATGTATTATTTTGTGAACTACAAAGCTTACAGCCATTTTTTACTCTTATGTAACTATAAATGTATGCACTTATCAGAAAATGTCAATTAAGTCCATTTCACTTTTATTACCCGTAATAACACTTTTGTACGTAAACATGACCCCTATTCTTAACGGAACAATTATTTCTATTTTAGTTTTACTCCAGTAAGTTATCCAATGGCAAACTCTGAAATCTTTAATAACAGCCAATCGAATACTAGTAGTAACCCAATTGACAGTTATGTGGAGCTTCATTCATAAATAGCGGACTACTATCCCCGTGTTTTTCTTAAAAGTCGCACACGATTCATGAATAATAAATGTTTAAAAATTAAATAAAAAAAATAACCGAGTGACATCAGCATTTATTCAAAGTTGATTAAAAGTGAGCATTCCCCCTTCTCAAGCCACCCACGTGTTCCTAAGTAGCAATCAATTTTTCAAAACTTATATTTCATTCTTTTTTTCTCTCTCTATTTCTCTTTTTCGTATTCTAGCAGCTGGGCCTCTACGGTCTCAGGGCAAAACAACACAATAGGGTTCTTGCTAGATATTTATTCGGTGTAGTATATACAATCTAAATAACACAAAACAATAATGGGCCTGAAAAGAAAAATAAGGCATCATAAATATATTACAAAACAATATCATTGTATTTATATCAATATTAAATAAATCAATTTAAAATAAGAATCTACATGTACTTATTTAAATATGATTAATTACTCTTTTATACAAACATTATAAATATTACTTGTAAATCCATATCATCTTTCACTTAGTAAAAGTACATCTCATCATAATCTACTATTTACATACATGTACAATATGTATATAACTTACCACAATAAATACAAAACATCATTATATACCTTGCGATGATACAAGTACCCTCTTCTATATTATTATCAATATTCCTCCACAAACAATCACTCGACCATCCAGTGTATGTGACTTGTGCTGTAAAGTTAAGGTTATATTCATTGCAAGATGTTAAGAATAGGAGAAATAGTATATTTTAGAATCATCCATTTTACAAATTCTTACACAAAATCCAAAACAACTCAAGAATCAGTCCAAGACATATAAAATCCATAAAACACATAATAGAATTTAAAACCATTTAATCTAGAGATAGATAACCAACTGTGAACAAGAAAAAAGAATAAATACCCTTAGTCCAATTCTCCTCCAAACACTTTAAATATAAAAAAAAACTATCAAAGAGCAAAGCAAAATATTCAACCTTCCTTCTAACTCTAAAACTTTGAAACTACAACACCAAAACCTGGTCATGTGATCACAATATAAAGAATACTCTCATCTGATTGGGATGAAAACAAACACCTGTCAACTCAGATTATAAATAGTTAAACATTGTCAATATATTGGAATGTTGTGAGAAGTTCTCACTAAGTATTAAAGACCAAATGATGCCTGTAAACATTAAAAAAGGCACATCATGACCAAAAATATAAATATTTAAAAAAATGATAAAGATGTTAAAATATTAGCACTGCTACATTCTCCCCCTCTCCGGAAAAATGATGTCACATTTCATTTTTTTCACAAAAAAAATATAATGCTGTTCAATAAATAAAACATGTATACAACAATGATAATACTTTAAAATATAAATTTCCGTCCAGAGATATCCTTCTGAAATCAACATTTATTAATTGTCTTCAAAACAATTAAATATGAAAAAAAATGTTTTAAATAATATAGTCTCTTTCCTCCCCTGATAAAGAAATTTGTTGTCCTCACAAATTCTAGGAACATGTAAATCATTCATCCCCTGCAAATTCTGAAAAAGAAATGCAAATTACAAATGAAAAAAATAAGCTTTTTGTTCTGAAAATAAGAAATAAATATTATTTAAAATAATATATCAGTATGATCTTTTAAGTTTTACTTTAAAATTCATCATTCTCATTCTTTCATATGTGATATTTTCAAAAAAGAATATATCCATTAATTCAATTTAAAATGTTCAAATCTGTAGTATGCAGATATCTCAATATATTTGCGATCAATCATTTTTCATCACAGCTTCCCACAGTTTATTTGCTACTTCTGGGCTAACAGTATGTAAAAATTCCAGTTTGTAAAAGTTGATTTAATGCATATTTCTTCTCATCAAAGTTTTATACAAGTAATTTGGTTTCATATGGTAATCTTCTGTCCATTGTGGTTTTTAGTTTGTCTTTCAGATCTTCTAGGAGGTGGCTTTGGTGGTTTTATTGTTTCAATAGACTGCTTTATGTTCTACTTTTTCTTTATACGTCTGTTCTTCAGGTTGATGTTGTACCAATTTCAAATCATCTGCTATTTCTAATGTTTCTTCGAATCTTCTTTTTATCATCAAACACTTTGCTAAGTTGTCCTGTTTTGACAGCCAGTAGCTCCATCTTCAATATCTGTGGTATCTTTCGTTCTAAATTTTGATTCTATTTCAATAAGCAATGTCAACATCACTTTTCATGTGTTTCTGCTGTTGCACTTTATTTCCCTTCTCAGAAGTTGTAAAGCGTCCTTACTTGATTTTTTGGTAAAACAATTCGTCTTTCTGGATTTTCTGGGACTCACTATTCTTTTTCTGATCTACCAGTACTGGATTTTTTAAGTTACTTCCCTCTTCTCAGGGTTTCTGTAGTTAGGCCCTTTTCCTTGTTTTAGAAATAGGCTTAACCAATTTTGTCTTCTGGTCTTTTTTATCCTTTGTCTCCTGAAGAAACAAGTTTCCTGGTACAACTACTTGGATCAAATTCACAGTTTTGTGGTTTCAATTTAAGTAAGCAAACTTGTTTCTATGTAAAACCTTTGTTGTTCCATTTTCAAGATCTTACTTCATAATACTGGAATATTCAGATTTTGGTTGAGCTGTTAACAGTGTATACGGGCTTTTTCTTCAAAACTTAATCGGCTATTTTTATGACGACCTTTTCAAATGCAAGAATTTTTTTACAAAGCACCTTGTCACCAACATTTATCTTTGGGAAGCTTTTAGCTCTTCTGTCAAAATTTAATCTTTTTTTCTTTTCTTGTGGCTGATTTTTGGGTAAAACTGATTTCACTATTTCTTTTGGGATGATTCAAGTCTTTTTTTTAAAGCTGCTCAAACAATATTTCTGTTTGTTGTTTGAATTTGTTATTTCTTCTCTTTGCAGTTTAAAAAAACAGAGTCAATAGGTAATGTTAGGAGTTTCGTCCAAACATTGAAGTTGAAAATGATGTGAAAAATTTTTGTAAGTTTTCATGCTTTTTGTACCAATTGTTATGCAATTAGACAAAGAGGAAGGTAAAATGTTTTTTTTCCAGTCTTGGCTTTTTTTTTTTCCGGTTTTCTAATGTTCTTAACATATTGAGACGCTTTCTGTTATATCGCCTTCAGTTAATTTTCCATTGCCAAGCTTGGGTGATAGGGGTGTTGTTTCTTGGGACTTTTTCTATTCCAAAGAGTTCAAAAAGTTTCTTTTAAATTAAAGTTGGATTCAAAAATTTCCTCTTTGGTCCTGAATGTATACGTGTTAGGAATACCGTAAGTGAACAATAAAGTTTTCGATTAGAATGCTTCAGCTGTTTGTTTTCGCTGTCTGATTTTTTGTAGGTATGGGCAAGAGCTAATTTGGTGAAAATGATCTTTGTTATCACGAGAATGTTTGCCTAATTCCTCCTTTTGCATGTTCAACTGTCAAAAAATCCATACAAAAACAAGTTCTATAACGGATACGTAGTTACAATGTTTACGAGTGGAACACGTTGTTGGTATTCTGCATTTTCTTCGAAGGCAATCTGTCAACAATTTTTTATCCATTTTTCACAATCAGTCGCCATACCAGGCCAAAAAAAAAATCTGTCTCTTTAATAAAGTCATTGTTCTATCTCTTCCAGGCTGTGTCCAATTTCATTGTGTAATCCTAAAAAAAAGCAGTTCTTTCCCTGTAAACTTCTTGGCAAAAACTAACTGTTAGGAATCTTTTTTTTCATTTGATTATATAATTCCCTGTATTAGCACCCTCGTATTATTTTTGAAACTTGTGAAATTCTTTTCTTCATTATACTATCTTTTTCTTTTGTAAAAAATATTTGAATGTGTTGGAATTTTTTCTTGTTCAATAGTAAGCTGTAATCCATTTTCCAATATGGCTTATTCTTCTCTTTGATGCTTTCTAATCTTTTTCTCTTATTTCAAATTTTGAGCTAAATGGTTTTCCAGGGAGAATCTGTTGCTTCTATATTTCATTGATGCTGGCTGGGTATTTACTTTCTATATAAGGATCTTTTTTCTTGTATGCAACCACAAAATAAGCTTTTCACAAGTGGGTTATTTTTCAAGTTTTGATGTTAATCCACCGTCTTCCCCATCTTTGCCTTTTCATGAGGGATAACGTGACATTGCGTCAGCATTCAAATGTTCTTGTGACCTAGTGGTCTATAAAAAATGTTGAAATCAATATGCACCTAATGCAGAAGCCCATCTCTGACCTGTTGCGTCTAATTTAGCAACTAGTCAATATATGTGTAAGCGGATTGATGTCAGTGTAAAAAACAGTAAAATTGATTTCCTTGTAAATAGTCACTAAATTTATCTGTTTATAGCCAACTTCAAATGCCAAAAACTCAAGTTTGAATGCTGGATAGTTCTTTTCAGAGATTTTGTTAAACTTCTGCTTGCATAAGCTATGACTCTATTCTTATCCTCATGCTTCTGGTATAATATTCCACCAAAAGTTCCGAACCCAACATGCGTCCGTAATGTACTTCAAATGCGGTTTTAGAAAAAATCTGGATAAGCTAAGATTGGGTGGTGGAAGTTAAAAAATATCCTTCAAAATGATCAAAATGTTCTCTGTTCTGTTTCTGTCCATTTCCATTCTTTTTGTTTAGTTTTTACCATTTTTCTTTGACGAAGTTGGAGGAAGGAAGTTCATTTATGTGTGGGTCTATTTATTTTTGAAAAATCTTTTACGAAACGTCTGTAATATCCAGTGAAAGCTAAAAATGATCTGAGTGAATCTGCATTTGTCGGTACTGGCCAATTCTTTACTTTTTCTATCTTATCAGGATCTGTCTCAACTCCAAATTCACTTACAACAAGTCCGAAAATTTTCACTTTCTTTTTTGAAGAAAATAGCATTTATCTTGGCTGAAAAAGTTTTTTAAATGTACATTCTTGAAGTCTTGTTAGAAAACTAGGATCCAGTTTTTCTAAAAATGTTGCCAAAAATATTTGAAAATATGATGAGGTATCATCTAGGTATAATTACACAGATTTTCATATTGTAGTCACCAAGGGGCATTCCTCCATAAGTCTCTAAAATAAGTTGCCTTGGTGCGTTGCAAAAGACCAAACGGCATTTTGTTGTAAATGAAAAAATCCAAGGCTTCCAACTGTAAAAAAGCTGTTCGTTCTTTGTGTATTTTCTTCGATAGGTACTTGATGATAATCCCACTTTTCATGTCTTTTACACTGAAACACTTTGACAAGCCTAAAACAATCAAAAATTTCTTATATTCGGGGCTTTAGAGCGTATGCATCTTTTATTGTCCTTTTGGTTTAAACATTCTGTAGTCGACACACAGTGACATTCGTAGTTTTCCATTTTTCTTTCTAACTAAAACGATGTTTGATGCCCCATGGAGATTTTTGATTTAGAAATAATTCCGCTAGCCAATAAAATTGGTTCAAGAATTGTTTTCTTCACTTCAATTCAATTCATAGCCCCCCCCAGGAGGGTATTCCTACGATGACGCTTTGTTTAATGGAAATGTCATTCACTAAATCTAATTGCGATGTTTTCCATCAAATTTCCACAATTGCCAAAATGTCTGAAAGCCGGTCTTTTTTTGAAAAAATACTATGTGTGCTTCTTTAGAAGGTCATATATCTGTTTTTGGGTTTTCACTGCTGTCAGTTTTGATTTCGATATGAATTTTCATTCTAATATTTTTGATTTTGTGTTTCTATTTTTCCAACTTCTGGAAAATATTTGGTTTCGTCTATGGTTACAGGTTGTAAATTTCAAAAAAAATGATTTCTTTCGGGAGAAAAATTGCTAACAGAAACTACACGTGATTTGATATGTTCACCCAAATATTTCATCATTCTTCTTGTAAACTGTAGTTTTATTCACTGGAATGGTGTAATTCAACAAAGCTGGTAAGTTTTGTATTCATCGGTTTTCTTGCAATATTGCACAGGTATCATGGAATTTCAATTTCTTTTCTTGTAATATCCCCCTTCACATTATGACGATGTTAGGTCCAAAACAAATCAAATTCGGTATCTTGCTTGATTCGTACGGGATGGCAATTTCATGTTTTTTTTTTTCGGTTTCAACTCCCTTTTGTTGTATTTTGTAAAGAACATCGAAAGGTCAAATACACAAGGCGTTTATGGTAAACTTTGAACTTTTGTAAGTACATTTTTTCCCCAAAATTGGTTCTTTACATTGTTGAAGTAATTTCTTTCAAAATGTTTGTCCTAAGATTAACTGGGTGTTTTTTCACTGTAAATTTAATTTCTGGTGTAATCAGGAATTTAAACAGTTTTGTTCTTTTGAAAATTGTGGAATTTTCCAAAAAAGTTTTAAAGAGATGCTTTCGATTGTTATCCTAAGTATGGTAAGTTCTTCCGTCATTCACATTCTAAAACCTTTTAATTTTATTTTCTGTCTCAGAGGATTAAGTGATTATATCTTTCAAATGTTCATCATAAAAACTTTTACTTATGTGCTAATTACAACTACCATGTCCTAGTAAATGCTGATGTTTTTATTTCTTATTTATTTCTATTGAAGCTTCTGTTGATGGTACCGACTAATTTTTAGGATCTTCAAATAAATATTTTCCTTGCCTTATTCCGATTCCCACAATTTGCAGGCAGTCACTAAGTTTGCGGGCGTTTCCCCCTGGCTATATGGGACCCTTTTTGTTGCATTTAAAACACGTAGGTAAGCATGTTCTGTGCACCTAAATTAGGACGAGGGGTTGGCTGATATGATCCACGAAATCTACCTCTATCAAATTGTAAGTTTCTCCTGAAAATTTCCCCCCATATTCCTCTCTGTTGATAATTGAAAAACCAATGTTTGTTGATTGTTTGTTGTTGTTGTTTTGGTAATATGGTTGAAATGTTGTTTTCTTCAAATTTAAATTTCAAATAATTGTTCTTTTTCAATTTCAATTTCAATAGTGTTCACCTGTCCATTTTCATTTTAAAAGTTTTTTTCTATTAATTTTCACTTTCTAATATTATAATCTTTTTCCAAGTTCTGTTCAACTTTTTTACAAATCTCTTATTCAACTTCCGTTTATTATTTTTTTCAACTATTTATTTCACTTTAAAAATTTGATTTATTCGCAATTTCAAATTCAGACGCGACCTTAATAATATTTTCTGAAAAAAAAAATTTACATAGGCATGGTACATGTTATTTCAATAATTTACCTCAATCTTTCTTTTACTTTGGCTTTAATCTGTACTTGACTCAGTAAACCCCAAAAACAAATTTATGCATATAATTTATCCTGTTATCTGTTTTTCTGTTTAAACTGTAGGATTTTAAATCTGTAATCTGCAAATCTGTAATTCTTAACTTTGAAAAAAATTGGAAACAAATATGTGCTGCAAAAACACAGCTGTTAATTATTGAAGTTGGACGATGTTAACATAATTGATTAATCACCATTTACTTTCTAAATCAAAATTGTAATACAAAGACCACCACCAGGATTGGTAGAACCAATTTTCAAAAAAAATAATCAACAAAATCACTGGAAACACCTAACTACCAGTTAAATTCCCGCTTATAAATCTAACAACACTGCCAACCAACCAAAATAAGAGTTGACCGTTAAAACAATAATTCGACCCTTAATTTTTGCTGAATAATATTACACTCAAATATTAAGGAGAAAAATGAATGGATGATTGAAGAATTAAAGAAAATAGATATTTGTTAAAGAGAAGAAACTCCATGCAGTTTAAAATACCTCAACCAAGTTCTCGTTAGTGAATTTTTACTTGGTCTTTACATTTTTCTTACATAAACAAAAATATACTCACATTTTTATAGCATTAACTAATACTAACAATTATTTTGTTACTTGTTTCACCAAAAATTTAATAAATAAATAATCAATTACTTTTAAAAATTCCTATATTTTGACTTGAAGCGAAATTCCCTTATTTTAATTAATAATTAACTTTAAGATAATCTAAAATTTTGATTATTAACACAAATTCTAGCAAAAATATATTCTCTGTTAAAGGCTTAATCTTTAACAAAACTGAAAAAAGTAATAACCATGTTTAGTTACAGTAATGTCTTAAATCTTTACTGAATATAATTGCTTAACTAAGAGACTTTTTTAAATTCAACAATTACATGATTTAAATAAGTTTTTGAAATTTTTCCTTCAAAATGTAAAATTATTTTTACTTAAAATTTTTTAAAACAGATAAAAATATTACAAGTAGTGACCCAGGGTAAATATTTACACTTAAAATCCCACCAATATAAATACTTTAACGACCATTTAAGTTATTTCACTTGACCAAATTTTCACATAACACCTTTTTGGGGGGCGCCAATCTAGCAGCTGGGGCCTCTAAACGGTCTCGGGCAAAAAAAACACAATAGGGTTTCTTGCTAATATTTATTCGGTGTAGATATTTAAATTCTAAATAAACAAAAAACAATAATGGGGCCGAAAAGGGAAAATTTAAGGATCAATAAATAATAATACAAACAATATTCATTGTATTTATATCAAAAATTAAATCAAATTTTTAAATAAGGGAATCTTACATTGTTACTTATTTAAATATTGATTAATTACTCTTTTTACAAACATTTATAAAATATTTACTTGTTTAAATCCACCATCATCTTTTCACTTTAGTAAAAGTACAATCTCATATTTTAATCTACATTTTACATACAGTACAATATGGTATATAACTTACACAATAAATACCCAAAACATATTATATACCTTGCGAGTTGATTACAAGTAAACCCTCTTCTAATTATTTATCAATAAATTCCTCCAAAAAAATCCACTCGACCATCCGTTTTTTTGTGACTTTTGCTGTAAAGTTAAGGTTTAAATTTCGATGTTAAGAAATCAGGGAAATGTATTTTTAGAATCATCCATTTACAAAAATTCTTACACAAAATCCAAAAACAACTTAAGAATAGTCCCAAGACATTATAAAAATCCATAAAAACACATAAAATTTTAAAAACCATTTAAATCTTAGAGATAGATAAACCCAAACTGTGAACCAAAAAGGAAATAAATACCTTGGTGCCAATTCTTTCCTCCAAACACTTTAAATAAAAATAACCTTATTCAAAGAAGCAAAGCAAAATATCAACCTTCCCTTAATTAAAACTTTGAAAACTACACACCAAAAACCTGGTTCATGTTGATCAAAATATAAGAATACCTCTCATCTGATTGGATTGAAAAAACAAACATCCTCTGTCAACTCAAGATTATAAAATAGTTTTTAAACCATGTACAATATTTATTGGAGAATGTGTGAGAATTCTCACTAGTATTAAAACCAATGATGCCTTGTAAACATTAAAGGCAACATTTCATGGACCAAAAATAAAATTTTTTAAAAAATGTTGTTGGGTTTGGGCACTGGGGGCTACAGTATGATTTTTAGCATTGTAATTACCTATTTACCGGAACTGCCATTTTTTGGTTTATAATTGTAAAATTCGTAATAACCCCATTTGGTGCAGATTTATGGATAATTCTTCTTTATTCGTGGTGAATTTAATAGATATTGTTTCTGTTCTTGATTTTTTTTATTTAAACAAAACCAAATTAAACAAACACTTTGTTATTTAACACTACTTAAACGTTAACAATGTTGTACAA